>NW_005871138.1:490113-494921 GCF_000147115.1 Myotis lucifugus
GGTCAGAGCAGAGAATGTAGTGCAAACTTGAAAAGCATGGTGATTAAAGTATCTGCAACATTTTTGAAGTTAAGCATATATGTTCGGCTTAACAAATGTTTATAAAATGAACACCAATATAACACTCTCTCCTTATGCCCAAAGTCTGTTCATGCCTTAAAGACCAGATTCTATGTCCTTCAGTAAAGACTAGCATAAGCCTCCTATTTATAATATTTTTCTCATCAACTTCTAAGACCATCTTAGAATCTTCGGTCACATATCATCTGTATCATATTTGTGTGTGTGTCTGTGTGTGCGTGCGCACACACATTGTATGCACCATGAATTCCTGAATCATCCTTTGATCTTGCACAAGACTCAGTGTCACTGTTTAACTATAATTTGAATAGAGTTCATCAGGGAATTAATGGATGAATGAGTGAGAGAATGAGTGAATGAGACCACAGAGGTCACTTACACCAGAGTTCAAGTTAATGGAGGTCACCCAACCCAAGATAAAATAATTAAGTCCACCATGTCTTGAAATTTAGACAAGGGACGTGAAGCCAATTAAGCCAGGGCTGCTCTGGACTTCAGGCTGAAGTTGGTCTTTACTCTGTCCGCCTCCTGGGATCGGGTGGACTGGGAGCCCTTAAACAGTAGTCACTATTAAAATAGAATTAGATATTTTCAAGTACATCTTGGTCCTGCTTTAGGTGAGAGGGAGACAGTGGAAGAGTTACTTTAAAGGCGTAGGGCAGGGTGGCAACCTTTTTGTGAGTGCGTGCCAAAACCAGCAAAATCTCTGATTCAAAATTCTTCTGCGTGCCAACCCTAATTTTTTGAGAACATGTTACGCCTACTGGATATCTCTTAAGGTGTACATATGTGAAGAACCTTGAAGAAATAATAAAATTCATTCGAGCGACAAAAGCACAGTATATGATTATGAAAAATACATTTATTTTTTAATGTATACATGTTATGTAAAATTATTTATTTATCTAAGATGCACCTACACTGAATTTATCTGAAAAATAAAAAAGTCGATATTAAGAAAAAAATTGTAAATGGAAGATTATAAGAGAGGGTTTCGCGTGCCAGCAAAAGTTACTGGCGTGCCATGTTTGGCACGCGTGCCAGGGGTTGCCCACCCCTGGTGTAGGGCATACACTGCCGCCACTTCATCCATATTTATATCGTTTTACTCTTTCAAGAGGCTTTCACATATTCTTTTTTTGATTCAAGAACATGGGGAAAATTAATTTTTCGACATTTGAAGCTGTTGGCCATAGAAGCCAGTCTCCAAGGACATTAAGCAAATGACTAAATGTTTCTAAAAAGACACTTGCTCTTAGTGATCTAATTTCATCCTCAGAGAAACCTAAGAGGAAGAAATTAGTATCCCTTCCTTTTTACAGATGGTGGAATCAAAGAGCCTCGAAGTGTTTTAATGGCATACCCACAGTCATCCGTCTACTTCCTAGGGGAATGCCTGTTCCGCTCAGCTGTGGTGTAGAGGAGGCTGATACATAATGAGAAAGCAGACTCAGGGATTTTGATTCAAAGCAAGTGACCCACGCTATTCTGATTATGGTCTTGTTGATGATGAAAATTGAGTATGAAGTGATACCAGTTATGTGCTGCGATTTGTTTTAGATGATGATACTCTAATACTTACTGTGTGCAAGCCACCGGAATCATGGGACCTGGCACCCCACAAAGCTGTCTGTTCTGCCTTGTATATGGGGAATAGAACACAACTGTCTTTGCTTTCCAAAACTACATATATTTGGTCCGTTTTTAACATTTATTTGTTCGGAATCAGGTGAAGCTCTGGCTCTTAATATTTTAAGAAATGCTTTTAAATTAAAAAATTCCATTTCTCCCTCAAAAAGCCTACTTTTCAATATATCAAATGAGCTTTGGTTGTCACATAATCATGATCTTTTAGAAATTTATTGATTTGATTCAGCAGATCAATTGACTTCTGTGTTCTAGGCACTACCTGAAACAGTGTGCACAGAAACAGTTTGGCAATCAGGTGAAGAGTAATAGGTAGGAAGCATGAGTGATCCAAAAATATTCTCTTGCATTCATTAATAGTATTATAGTTTATTATGATGATAGAAATAGTATTAATATTGTCCTAGGTCAGTGGTCGGCAAACTGCGGCTCGCGAGCCACATGCGGCTCTTTGGCCCCTTGAGTGTGGCTCCTCCACAAAATACCGACTTCTGCGCATGGGCCACGAAGTTCAATCGCACTGTACGTGCGCGCCCGCATGTGGTATTTTGTGGAAGAGCCACACTCAAGGGGCCAAAGAGCCGCATGTGGCTCTCGAGCCGCAGTTTGCCGACCACTGGTCTAGACTATAAAATTATAGAAGAAAAGGAGGAATTTTTCTCTTATGTGTACAATGTGAATCTTTTTATTTTTCTCTCACCTCCTGAGTGAGACTTTCCTTTTGTTACAGGCATTAAAATGTGACCTGAGCACATTGGAATGGCGAGACTATGGCTGCTAGTATTTATCCTTTAATAGGTCAGATTCCCACCCTCCTTTTCGGGGAAAGGAGAAAATAGTTTTTTTTCTTTTGAGGGGAAGGATGCTCACATTTGAGGTCCTGCTCTGACCCAGGCCCATTGCCAAGAATTTGATTCTATGCAACAACCTCAAGTGGTGGGCATGTAGTGGGAATATTAGTCCTATTTTTCAGATGAGGAAACTGAAGCTTGGGAAGTAAAATACCCTGGGCTGATGTTGGAATCTAACTCTGTTGCCCTTAACCTGGATCTGGTCAATATCTTTAGTTGTCCTCATGATTCATAAGACCATGGTATCTTTGCCTTCTTAAAATCTCTCCAGAGGCCAAATCCTGGCTTGTGGCAGCTGGACTCTTACAGTTCTGGACTTTGTTCTTCCTCTCCTAACCACCTCCACTCCTCCTCTCTCATTTTCCATGTAGTAGAAAGTGTACTCCTCTTACAAATGATCCTCAGATCTTGCCAACCCTCAGCTTCAAGACTTTCCAGTGGCTTCGTATTATGCTTAGAGTAAAATCCAGCTTCCTTTTTATAGCCCACAGGAAGAGACCCTCTTTATGGTCAGGCCTTTGCTTTCCAACGAGCCTCATCCCTTCCTCCCCCTACCTTCAGCCACACTGGATTCATTTCTACTTATTGAATGGGCCAGTCTTTGCACCTGCTGTTCTTTCTGTTTAGTCATCTGGCTCCCCATCATTTACGTCTCAGTTTGAATGTCACTTCAGAGAGGCCTCCTCTGATTTACCTATCTAAAGTGTCTCCACCTCTCTTCTCCTCATACTTTCTCGTGTCCATATTTTGTTTCCATATAGCCCTTTCCATTATCTGATATTCTTTATGTGTTTACTTGTTAATTGTCTCTGTTCTCCAGTGTGTTCTCTCTTTTTGGTCCAGAGCCTGGGGTATAGTAGCACTTGGTAAGTTCCAAGTGAATGAACCTGTGTACCAGCTCCTGGGCTAACTGGTTATAGTGAGCAGAAAGCAGTCAGTATGAAGTAGGTACGTAATGCATGCTGATTCTTTTCCCTTCGTAGGCGCTGACAACAGAGCCAGGGAGAGGGCACTGTTCCACGTGCAGAGTTACCTATTGAGCTTTTTGCACATAGGACAAAAGCAGGAATAACCTAATTTGCTGGGGGCAGGGGTGGGGGAGGCATGACAGGGAAAGAAGAGCTTTCCTAGTAGAGAAAATACCTGGCAGGGCTCTGAGGCTTAAATCTGCTGTCTTGTTTGTTTAGAATCAGAGATAACAGCTAGCATTTAGGTGCAGCTGGAAATCAGCATGGTGTGTAGGGAGGTGTACCGAAGATGAAAATAAAATGTTGATGGGCCAGATCCCATAGAGTGGTAAGTGTTTGGCTTAGATTAGGCCAGGGGTGGGCAAACTTTTTGACTCGAGGGCCACAATGGGTTCTTAAACTGGACCGGAGGGCCGGAACAAAAGCATGGTTGGAGTGTTTGTGTGAACTAATATAAATTCAAAGTAAACATCATTACATAAAAGGGTACGCTCTTTTTTTTTTAGTTTTATTCATTTCAAACGGGCCGGATCTGGCCCGCGGGCCGTAGTTTGCCCACGGCTGGATTAGGCCCTTAGTGTAGATTTCTCCTATGGGTACTGGGAGGCTTTTAAAGCATGTTTGTGACATGTTCAGGCCCAAACTTTAGAAAGGCAAGATCGCTGGGCAGGGACTCCTACTGGCAGAAGGCACTGCACCTATACCTGGGATTGTGGGAAGATTGGGCTTTTGTTAGTGTTCCCAGGCTGTTGTGAATGGTTTGGACCCCTTGCTGAATACATTATTCTCAGTAGGAGGAAATTAGAACTATTGTCTGAGTTCCATGATGATATCTCTGAATTTTTTTTTTACACACACACACACACACACACACACACACACACACACACACTCTCTCTCTCTCTCTCTCTCTCTCTCTCTGAAATTTAATATATCATAAAGCTGGCTCTCTTTAATCCTGTTGCTCCCCTAAATAGTTTCATATACAAAAAGAATTATTTCTTAACTTAGAGAAAATTGGGTTTTATCTCCTTGATCTATGTGGCCATAGATACAACTCGTAAGTGGGGCTATGGGGTTAATAACAACAGTAGTACTTCCCATTTATTTAATGCTACCCTCATGTTTTTTTGTTTACCTTCACAGCAATGTGTGAGGTAAGAGATATTCCAATTTTACAGATGAAAAAGCAGAGGCTCAGAGAGATCAGGAAACACAATTCATAAATGGCAGAGCTGTTTGAATCCATGTTGATCTGACC
>NW_005871138.1:495638-551600 GCF_000147115.1 Myotis lucifugus
GGGGTCCCAAGGGACACTGGGATCTCTCAGCTCAGCTACGCTCTCCTCTAGCAGCTGTGCTCTGGCGGGGAGGCCTAAGTGGGCAAGGCCTTGGCCTGATCATTTGAATTTCAAGAGACCTTTCTCTGGATTTCAGATCTTCCCTCTTGCTAGGGTGTTTCGAGTCCTGTGAACAGTGTGCCTCCAGGATAGGTTTTCAGGTGCTGGGGACCCCATAGTTCCCCAACATGCCCCTGGGGCAGTCAGGGAGACCCTGACAGTGGCTTCAGCCGGGCTGAGTTTGGGGAGAAGCCAAGAGAAAGTGGGCGTTTTCCTGTCCATCCCCCCTCTGCTCTAGGAAACCTTAACTCTTTGATCTATTGATCTATTTATCCAGAAGAAAGGGTTGGAGCTGGTTTCACCTTCCCCATCTGCCAGCACCTCCCAGAATAGCCAGCGCTTCCTAATGGCGTGCCAGGACCCACACACAGGCCACACTCCCTGGCCCAGTGGTTCTCAACCTTCTGGCCCTTTAAATACAGCTCCTCATGTTGTGGACCCAACCATAAAATTATTTTCGTTGCTACTTCATAACTGTAATGTTGCTACTGTTATGAATCGTAATGTAAATATCTGATATGCAGGATGATCTTAGGCGACCCCTGTGAAAGGGCCATTCAACCGCCAAAGGGGTCGTGACTCACAGGTTGAGAACTGCTGCCCTAAAATATTGAGGCATATATATACTTATATTTTAATCCTCATCGAGGACATTTTTTCATTGATTTTTAGAGAGAGTGGAAGAGAGAGGGAAAGACAGAGAAATATCAATGTGAGAGAAACACATTGATTGGTTGCCTTTTGCACTAGCCCTGAACGCAGGACCCTTCAGTCCACAGAATGACGCTCTATCCACTGAGCCAAACTGGCTAGGGCTATTGAGGCATATTTAAAGGAGTTGATATAAGTGGAAATGCTTCCTTAACCTTAACTTCTTTAGTTCCTAGAATCTGCCAGGTATAGGTTCCCCGAACCTTGGTGCTTACCCAGGGAAAGTTGCCTTTATTTATTTATTTATTTATTTATTTTTGCCTTTTATTTTTTTATTCTTTGTTGAAAGGTGTGCACCATACCAAAGAGTCTCTTCTCTAGTGCCACTTAAATTTATTTTATTTTATTTTATTAATTTTTAGAGAGAGAGGGGAAAGGAGAGAGAGAGAGAGAAACATCGATAGGCTGCCTTCTGCACTGAGCCTGCAACCTAGGCATGTGCCCTGACTGGGAACTGAACCAGCAACCTTTCGGGGCCGGAATGACACCCAACCAACTGAGCCACACCGGCTAGGGCCAGTGCCACTTTTGTGATGTTCTCTACTGGTGTCTCTTGTTTTAACTTGCTTAAAGCCTCTTTATGTCCAGATTGGAAGTCAGCCTCCCTCAGTGCCAAGTGTGCTTCTTTCTATTCAGATACAAGTTTTCCTGTTTTGTCTGCTATCTTTTCACTCTCTGACCCCACCTGATCTCTATCCAAGTTGGAGTGCCTTTAGCCATCTCTAGGAGAGTCTCAAGTTGAACTGTGTCTGCAGTACTTTCTCCTGGAGTTGGACAGCGGGTGACTTTACTTCAGTTTCGATGACAGTGTGGGAGTAGCACAATATCAGAGATGCAGCTCTGAGTTTAAATTAATGCAGAATATTTGAACAGGAACCAACAGGAAAGAAAAATGGAAACAGGTAGTCATATTTCATTCTGTTAGGGTACATTTTTCTTCTCATGGGGCTTGCCCTTGAGAACAAAACATATCAAATGTTAAATCAAAGAATATTTTTGTAGTCATGCTAGGAATAGAAAATAATGCAAAGACTTTGCCTTCTTAAGGCAGATATTTTTGCTGGAAGGTTATAATCAAAGTCAGAAGGAAATCATAGCCAAAGCTTTTGGTAAAGCTGTAATCATTTAAAATTAATTGTTTTTAAACTTTTCACTTAGCATCTCTTTTGTTTTCTCTCAGCATGTCTCTTGGGTTTTTCTTCAAAGTCAATCCATCCAGGATGGAATAAGATTTGAACAGGCATCCCAGGCATCATAAATTAAGCCCTGGGACATATCCCCATCACCCTACTCTCCACCTCCACTCCACGATGGCTGTCATTCCTTGTTGGCTGGAGCCTCAGTTGACCTTGGGCTATGCTGAATGAAGATGACAGTACAGTATATGCAGCTCTGATGCTGTAGGTAACCCTAAGGCCTCAGTCCTGATGAGGTGGAGCCTGTCATTTCTGAGGTGGCCTCAGGGTGGAGCGGGGAGTAGGAATGAGCCCTCGCCGGCTGGGCTCCAGTTCCACCTCATGCCTCCACTCCTCTGTTGCAGGCTGTCTTCCAACTGTTGTTCCCATTAGCCTCACAAGGGGCATCACAGGACAGAGACAGCTGAATTACTCAGTGTGGGCCAGGCACATAGTAGATATTCAATAATGTTTTTAAACATTTATATTGAGATATAATTCACATACCATAAATTCACCCATTTTAAGTGTACACTTCAATGTGGTTGTTTGTTGTTGTTTTTTAAATATATTTTATTGATTTTTTGCAGAGAGAAAGGGAGAGGGATAGAGAGTTAGAAACATCAATGAGAGAGAAACATTAATCAGCTGCCTCCTGCACACCGTCTACTGGGGATGTGCCTGCAACCAAGGTACATGCCCTTGACCGGAATCAAACCTGGGACCTTTCAGTCTACAGGTCAACGCTCTATCCACTGAGCCAAACTGGTTTTGGTTGTTTTTTCAGTATTTTCACAATACTGTGTAGCTGTTGCATAGTCTAAGTTGAGAATATTTTCATCACTACAAAAAGAAACCCCAGCCCTAGCCAGTTTGGCTCAGTGGATAGAGCGTTGGCCTGTGGACTGAAGGGTCCTGGGTTTGATTCTGGTCAAGGGCACATTCCTGGGTTGCGGGCTTGATTCCCAGTAGGGGGCGTACAGGAGGCAGCCGATCAATGATTTTCTCTCTCACCATCATTGATGTTTCTGTCTCTCCCTCCCTGTCCCTTCCTCTGAAATAAAAATATATTTAAAAAAACAGAACAACAACAACAAAAAAAACGGCAAAAGAAACCCCATACCCATTAGCAGTCACTCTCCATTCTCTCCCCCAGACCTAGGCAAACACTAATCTACTTAATGTCTCTATAGATTTGTCTTTTCTGGACATTTCATATAAATGGAATCATACAATATGTGACCTTTGTGTCTAGCTTCTTTTACTTAGTGTAATGCTTTCAAGGTTCATCCTTGTTGTAGCATGAACTATATATACTTCATTCCTCTTTTGAAAATAATTTTTTATTTTTAATTGTTGTAAAGTATATACTACATGAAATTTACCATCTTAACCATTTTTATGTTTACAATTTGGTGGCATCTATATCTAGAACTCTTTTCATCTTACAAAACTGAAACTCTATACCCATTAAATGATAACTCCCCATTCCCCTTACCCCAACTATACTTCATTCCTTTTCATGACTGAACAGTATTCCATTATATGGATAGACCACATTTTTGTTTTTTAAATCCATTCATCAGTTGAAGGACATTTGGATTATTTTCACTTTTTGGCTGTTATAAATAATCCTGCTATGAACATTGGTGTACAAGTCTTTGTGTGGAATGTTTTCATTCTCTTGGGTATAAACCTAGGAGTGGAATTGCTGGCCCATAGGGCAACTCTATTTCTACTTAAAGAACTTCCAGGTTGTTTTCCACAGCAGTTATACCATTTTACTTTCCCACCAGCAATGTATGAGGATTCTAATTTCTTCACATCCTCACCAACACTTGTTATTGGTTTGTCTTTTGGATCAAAGCCATCATAGTGGGTGTGAGGTGGTATCTCATTGCATTTCCTTGATGGCTAGTGATGTTTAGCATGTTTTCATGAACTTGTTGGCCATTTGTATATCTTCTTTAGAGAACTATCTGTTTAGATCCTTTGCCCATGTTTTAATTGGGTCATTTGGCTTCTTTTTAAAAAATTTATTATTTATGAAAGAGGGAGAGGGAGAGAGAGAGAGAGAGACAGAGAGAGAGAGAGAGAGAGAGAGAGAGAGAGAGAGAGAGAGAGAAACATTAATGTGAGAGAGAAACATCGATCGTTGCCTCCCACGTGTGTCCCGACCAGGGACTGTACTGTACCTGCAACCTAGGTATGTGCCCTGACCAGGGAATCGAACCCGCAACTTTTGTGGTGTTAAGGATTTTTAACATTTATGTTCATCAGGAATATTGGCCCGTAATTTCCTCTGTAGTGTCTTTATCTGGTTTTGGAATTAGGATAATGCTGGCCTCGTAAAAAGAGCTTGGAAGTCTTCCCTCCTCTTGAATTTTTTGGAATAGTTTGTGGTTGATAGGTGTTAGTTCTTCTTTGAATGTTTAGTAAAACTTGCCCGTAAATCTGTCTGTTTCAAAAATTTTGTTTGTTGGGATTTAAAAAAAAAGTTTTTATTGATTTTAGAGAGAGAGAAAGGGAGAGGCAGAGAGAGAAACATCAGTGAGAGAGAAAAACATCAATCAGCTGCCTCCTATATGCCCCCTACTTGGGTTTGAGCCTGGCCATGTTCCCTGACTGAGAATCAAGCAAGTGAATTCTCGGTGCAACGGAACAACACTCAACCAACTCAGCCACATGAGCTAGGGCTGCTGGAAATTTTCAAATTACTCCTTTAATTTCATTAGTTGTTATTGGCCTATTCAGGTTTTCTGCTTCCTCCTGATTGAGTTTTGGAAGATTGTATGTTTCTAAGAATTTGTCCATTTCACCCAGGATGTCCAATTTGTTGGCATATACTTGTTTGTAATATTTTTTTATAATCCTTTGTGTTTGTTTGGTATCACTTGTCACTTCATCTCTTTCATTTCTGATTTTATTTATTTGGGTCCTCTCTCTTTGTTTCTTGTTGAGTCTGGCTAAAGGATCATCAATCTTGTTTATCTTTTTGAAGAACCAGCTCTTGGTTTCATTGATCTTTTCTTTTGTGTTTTATTTATTTATTTTTAGTCTCTATGTCATTTATTCCTGCAATGATCTTTATTATTTCCTTCCTTCTACTTCCTCTGGCCTTTACTTGTTGTTGTCTTTCTAATTTTTTTTAGTTGTAGGGTTAGATAATTTATTTGAGCTTTTTCTTGTTTCTTGAGGTAGGTAGGCCTGCAATGCTGTGAACTTCCTTCTCAGGAGTGCTTTTGCTGTGTCCCATAGATTTTATGTTGTTGTATGTTCATTTCACTTGTTTCCAGGAAGTTTTTTATTTCATATTTTATCTCATTGTTAGCCTATTCATTGTTTAATAACATACTATTTAGTCTCCATGTATTTTAATTTTTTTGAATTGATTTATAGTAGTTGATTTCTAGTTTCATGCCATTGTGATCTGAGAAGATGCTTGATATGATTTCAATCTTCTTGAACTTGTAAAGGCTTGTTTTGTGTCCTAACATGTGGTCAATCTTTGAGAATATTCCATATGCACTTGAGAAGAATGTATATTCTGCAGCTTTGGAATGAAATATTCTATAAATGTCAATTAAATCCAATTAAGCTTCAAGTGATCCACAGCTTGTGGCCGCCTCCACTGGGTTTAGCTGCCCATGGGAGGGGCCACACTGAATTCCGAGGCTGTTTTTTTAGCTGCACGGCACCCGAAGGTGGGTCAGCAAACATTCAGACTTTATGGAAGATTGGGTTATTTAGCTTTTTATTAATGAGTTGTGAGAGTTCTTTTTGCATTCTGGATACCAGTCCCTTATTCGATATATGATTTGCAAATATTCTGTGGGTTATCTTTACTCAATAATATTTGAGTTAAAGAAATAATTGAGTTGAGTTGAATTAAATAAATAAATATATATTGACAGAATTAAATGTTCTCAACACATTATTTGGCCTGTGGTAGGTGTGTAGCAAGTGCCATTTGCTTGTTTCTGGAAGGCCTATTGGGTTCTCTTCTGTTTTTTTCCTGGATCTGCCCATTTGTCTTTCCTGCCTCGCAGGAGATGGTTATCTGACTATTCATCCCTTGGTAGGGCCTCATCCCATATTAGGGTCTTGTCCAGGGTCTAGCCTGCAGATATGTTTTGATGGCCCATATAACAGCTTAAAAAATTTAAAAACTCATCACCATTTAAAAGTCAGGATTTCTTATATAACAACCCAGATTCCTGGATTGTCTGGAAACAAGGAGACTCTCGTGTCCATGGAGCCATGCTCCAGCCTGTTGGCACTGGCCCAAAGCCGAGTAGAAAGGGTATATGCCTTCAGAATGCTCTTCTTTCTCTTACATGCCTGGGCCCTGGAGACATTTGGGCTTGTATTCAACCACTTATTCATTGATTCTGCAAACATATATTGTGCATTTGTTTGAAAGTGAGGGCAAGTGCCTATCTTCAAGGAGCTCCTAGTCCTGAGGCTAAGGAAGAGCAGGGGCAGTGCCAACAGCCAGTTAAGATAAGATGCAGAGTTATAAGGGTTTTATGAAAAGGAGCATAAGATGTGCATACCCTAGAAGGGTGGTCTGGAAGTTTCCACGCAGAAAAAAAGAAAGGGCAGAGCTGACCCATGGCACAAACTGAGTGGTCAGTAGTATGAGAGTGTACCTGGCCAAAGAAGAGGAATAGTCAGTAGCTGCCACTTTGAAGTGTGGGGGAAGTGGGAGGTGAGGCTAGGGCATCAAAATAATGGGTGAGGGAGGAGGAGGGGCTGTCTTATTGACACTTTGAAGGATGGTTGAGATTTTGCCAGTGGAGAAGATGGGAGGCTTTCCAGCTACAGGACTTGAAGTAGACAAAGCTACAGCCAAGATGAAGGAAGGGCTGGAATGTGAAGTTCACAGAGGAACCATTAGGGTGTTGGAGCTGCAGAGGCAGGTGTGACCCAGAGCTCAGGAGTTTGGAGAGCCTCTTGTGTATGTACTGGCTTTTGAAGAGTCTGAGGAGAGGGCAATGACAACTAGTCTGGTGGTTGGACATCCCTCTCCCCATTGTGACTGCAGCTTTCAGAGCTGCTGGGAGAGGGAGAGGGAGCGTGATACCACTGGCAGAAGGGCACCATCAGAAGGAAAGTGTGGCACCTGGGGTGTGGATATGGGAGGCTAAGTAAAGGCTGAAGAGCCATCTGCCACTCAGAGGAAGCAAAGCGGAATGGACATTTTTAAGAACAGCCCCTGTCTGCTGGACACTGTTCTAGACCCTTGATCATCTTACTGCACCCTGCACTCCAGGCTCTGAGGATGGTGTTTCCCCTCTATATTACACAGCCCATAAAAACAGGACTCCGAAGGCCAGTGGATGGAGCAGGGTTTTAACCCAGTCAGATTTCTGAGCCCCTGATTTGCCCAGGAGCCACTCTTTGACTTTAGCCCCATCCTTGCTGAGGAGTTTATGGATAGTCAATTTGTCAAAAATAGAGATTTCTGTTTCCATTCTCTCCTGGATTATTTGAGTTGTTTTTTTGTTAATTGGGTCTTTTATTTTCTTGTGCTGTGTGATTAGGCTCAGCTGCTTTGAAGTGGCCCTAGTTGGGTGGGGAGGGAGCGGGAAGGACTTAGTTAACATGGTGATCCTCTCTTGGCAAGAGAAGAAACAAGTTTTACTGTTGAGAGAGAAGTTGACGTTCTCTCTTTTCATATCTCTTGTGTTGTGATGATGCCTCTCTTGTCTTGGGGCCTTTAGGAAGACTGAAATAATTTCCTTTGTCTCTAACCTGCTTCCTGAGGATATTTATTTGGTGGCATGCACAGGTGCTACCTAAAGATAAACCTGAATTATTATTATTTTTTTTAAATTAGGGCTTGGAATTGCTAGCATTGACCTACTTGGCCTCAGGAACCTGCCCTGGCTTCATCCTTTACCACAGATTTATTTGGGTTGCTTAAAGCTCTGGAAGGGTCAATGGCTTGTTCTTGGTCTTCTGACACTGGGACTAGAGCTCTGCCTTCCCAGTTATATTGTAGTGTGGTACTAAAAAAACAGCTCTACTTGTGGTCATTTCCAGGTGAATTTCAGGGCTTATGCCATAAGCACCAAAGACCCTCGTGTGTGTGGGTGTGCGTGCTCAGTGTTCTCTATTCTCTAAAATGATCCAGGGCACATTCAGAGATGGTCCTCAGAACTTCTGCTCTAGGGAAAAAAGACTTTACCTAAGAAGGATTCCATTTTTTGAGCACTTGCTGTTTGATGCCCACAGACAGTAGACCATGGAAAGATTGGGAAGGAAAGCTAGTTTTTGCCAGCCCTTTGTTTACCATTAGTTTTCAGCATGGCCAAGAGAGGGCTGACAGTACTTTCCAACAGATTGTTCTGGGAATATTCTGGGTGGCACAGTCTGGCATGGTAGCTGTTAGCTATTGGGGCTATCGAGCACTTGCACTCAGGCTAGTGCAACTGAGGAACTGAAATTTTAATTAATTTAAATATGAATAGGTGATTCTAGACCTGAGTATCTAACTGCTTATTGGGCTGGTTTCCCCACCAGTGAACACCAGAGGCCCTCAGACTCCATAACTGTAAGACAACCCTCTTTACTTCCTTCCCTTCCCAATGAAATGATATCTCCATTCTCAAAAGGCACAACCTTTTTTTTTTTTTAAATCTTCACCCTAGGATATTTTCCCATTGATTTTAGAGAGAGTGGAAGAAAGAGGGAAAGACAGAGAGAAATATCTATGTGAGAGAAACACATCGATTGCTTGCCTCCTGCATGTGCTCTGACCAGGGCCTGGGCCAGGGAGGAACCTGCAACCAAGGTACGTGCCCTTGACCAGAATGGATCCTGGGACCCTTTGGTCTGCAAGCTGATGCTCTATTCTCTGAGCCAAACCGGCTAGGGCAAGGCACAACCTTTGATATGATCCTCAGCATATCCTCCTTTGCTTTCATATGAATCAGTTACCAGGTCTTGTATATCCCTCCTGCATATCCTTTACCCTGTTCACCACAGCTACTTCCTTAGAACAGGTCTCTACTAGCTCCTGACTAGATGCATAAAACATTTCTTCACAGTCTCTGATTGCTAATGTAATTATTTTTCTTTCCTGTTTAAAAGTCTTCAGTTCTCCATTGGCATAAATGCCAAATTCCTCAGTATGGCTGACAAGGTCCTTCCAGATGGGTCTGTGTCTCTCTGTCTTTGTCTATCTCTCTGTCTCTGTCAAGACTCCCAAGCTTAATGAACTACTTGCAAATCTCTGGACAGATGCTTCTGGCTGACGTGCATGTTTTGGGGAGCCCTCACTGCTGGCCCTCCACAGCCTAGATTAGGTGACCGTCATTTGAGGGCCTATAACATTCCCTAGGATCTCATTTTCTTTCCATTTGTTGTTATTTTCTGTTTACTGGATTATGTTTTCCACTGGACTTGATCCCTTTGAGGGCAGGGGCCTATTATCATTCAACTCCATCTTTAAGGGCCCAGGACAGGGCCTGGCACAGAGTAAATGTTTGGTACTTGCATACATGAATGAATGAATGAATAGATGAAGAGGTCATTTCCCACTGCCTGCAGCAATTATGCACCCTCCTGTGGTACTTTAAACCACTGGCCAAACAGAGTTCACAGTGGAGGAAGCCTGCCTTGAGGTTAGACAAGTTAATCTTTCAGTGGAAATTCAATCCTCATATTTCATTTTCAGGCCACTTTGCGTAGCAAAGTAGTTTAACTCGGAGCAGATTTCTGCTGTGCTGATGGTTAATTTCATGGCCCACAGAGGGTCAGCACACTAGTGCCTGGAACACGGCGACCACAGTGCAGCTCACCGCACACGCTGAGGGCCAGGCAGCCCTGTTATTTTAGAGAAGCAGTTTTCAAACATCCTTCAACAGACTGATTTTGAGTTAACAGGGGTGACCTTTTCAAGAACATTTTAAAAAGCTATAACATAGATCCCTCCCAGACCGTATATTTTCCTTTCTCCACGTAGTTCAAAGGGATTGAGTTTTCTCATAGGTTTTGCCGGCAATCTTCAGCTTGACCCTGGTTGTTTAAATCTGCTGAAGGAAATTTGAACAAACTTGTTCTTTGGTAATTCTTCTGCCTCTGTGAACCTTTAACCTTAAGGTTTCTTTCAGAGCCAGGGGCTGCATTGTCACCAGCCGTCCCTGCTGGGGCTTTCAAAGGGCATTGTCTAGTGTGTCTGTTTTCACTTTGCTACTGGAGTTCTTTTGAGGAAGGGTATTAATTCAGACCTGATTCTGAGACAGGACGAAGATTTTTAAACTCGCCCCAGAGCTTGGGGTCGGGGAAATGAGCATAATGCAAGCCTGTGGCTGGTGCCAGTGATTGTTCTACAAATAGTCTGTGAAGGTGAAGGAAGAGGCGGCCTTCCAGAGATTGATTGGGCATATTTGCTGTCCAGTGGGTGACCCCAGATCTGTTCAGGTCTTGTTTGACAACATGACAAAAAGAGATTCCTATCTCTGGGGGCCTAGAGTCCCTTCCAAATATAAACTTCCTTTAGCACCAAGTTCTTATGAACTTGGGAGGCCAGGCATGAACTTGGGGTTCATATACCAATACAAAAATAAACTTGCTGGGGAAAGAGAGGAGTTCTCAGAGGCAAGAGGGTAGAAATTCGATGCTGCTCCTGTTGTCTTGCTCTGAGACTGACTCACCTCCATCAGGTAGCCAGTTTCACCATTTAGTTTTTATGTGTTTTCTCAAAGGAAAGCCCAAAGACACCCCAAAATGTGTGACATCACAGTCATAGGCCCCTGTGGGGTTTGGGGCTGGTGTCTTGGGTCCTTGACTCCTGCAATCTGTCACTAGACAGTTCCTTGTTTGCTTTGTCACTCACTCTTTTCAATAGGTTGGGGATGTTTGAGCACCTGATCTGGCTCCTTGGCTTTCTTTCATTTCTTCTGCCCACATTCTTAGTGTCCTGAAGATTTGTCTGGGTTACCTTATTCCTGAAGGTCAGACATTGTAGGAGTAAAGGTGTTTCATTACATTAATTAATTCAGTCAACAAACCCTGAGCAACTTACTACATGCTAGGAGTTGGGTTTACATTGGTGAACAAGGCAGCAGTGATTCCTACTTTCATGTACCTCACTTCTAGTAGTGTGGGAGGAAGACATTACAGAAGTAAACAAATGTGCAGAATTATAAGTTGTGATAGTGCTATGAAGGACAATACATGATGTCCAGAGAGGGATGAATTGGTGAGGGGAATCTAGTTTGGAGGCCAGGGCAGGCCTTTCTGAGGAAATCAAGTTTAATCTAAAATTTGAAGGAGGAGCAGGAGCTGACCACTGGAGTGTTGGGAGGGAGTGGCACATGTGAGAGTTTTGAGGCAGAAGACAGGTCAGGCTGTTCTACAAGTAAGAAGTCAATGTGGCTGACTGTTTCATAGATAGTTTCCACAAAAGAGACCTGGTATGGAACCAATATATTTGGACAAATATGTATACTTGGACTCTAAGTCACTCGATTTTGCTGGAAGATAAAGCAACTGCATGTCTTTTCAATCTGATAATGAGGGCAGAGAACAAGAGGGAGGAAGACAGCCAGCCTCTGGAGGCATCTGGTCTCAGCACGGCTGTCCTTTTGGTCTTCTTCCACCCATAGTATTGTAGGTTTCTGGTACTGCACTCTATTTCCTTCCTGTTGTCGAGGGAAGGGCTGAAGTGGAAGGTAGGAGCTGGCAGGTAATCCTGGCATACAATGAACCAGAGTTCTCACTGCTCTGTGACTATTTGGTCATTTACTATTAGCTCATTGACTACTATGATTCACAGTCAGGCAGAGGTTAAGGATATATTCCTGAACCACTGTACCAAGCAAAATGGTAAATGAAGTAGCTGAATTCACTGGTAACCAGCCCAACTTCTGACTACTGGTCAAAGCCCGTAAAGCACATGCCCCTAAGTATTTTCTTTTATATATATATCTACATATATAAAAGGCTAAAAGCGACCAGCCAGCTGGTAGGTATGACACACACTCACCACCAGGGGACAGATGCTCACACAGGAGCTGCTGAGCGACAGCAACTTTGTAGAGTGCCCTCTCGCACTCCAGGACCCCTCAGGAGATGTCAGACGGCCGGTTTCGGCCCAATTCCCCACAGGCCAGGCCGATGGACCCGACCTGCTGGAGGGGCCCTGCTCACTCCACAGATGCCCTTCGAGCCCCGGCACCGCCCCAGGTGCGGCTGGCTGTGGAGGGACCACTAGAGGTTTGCTCTAGGGTATGTCCGGCCCATCTCATCCAATCCCACCCCACTGGCCACCTTCTAATTAATTTATTTTCAATGTGCATGAATCCATGCACCAGGCCTCTAGTATATATATATTTTGTTAATTCTCATCCAAGGATATTTTTCCATTGATTTTTAGGGAGAGTGAAAGAGAGGGAAAGACAGAGAGAAACATCGATGTGAGAGAAACACATTGATTGGTTGCCTCCTGCACGTGCCACGAACAGGGCCCGGGCTGGGAAGGAGCCTGCAACCAAGGTACATGCCCTTGACCGGAATGGAACCCGGGACCCTTTGGTCCGCAGGCCGATGCTCTATCCACTGAGCCAAACCGGCTAGGGCCCCTAAATATTTTCTTCATCCCCTTTTCTTGTGGAGTTCAAGATAATGCATTGGGAGAAAATGTTGCCGTTTTTTCTCTCCCAGAAGTGAGTTTGGCATGAGATTGGTCCAGCCTGGATTATTCCCAGAAGGGTAGAGGGGTGGTGCAACATTTGGATGGTTTGTACTTCAGAACTGGAACTGGAGACTCAGAGAAGACCACGGCCTGACCCTGAAGGTTCCTTCCAAGCAGGCCTGGCCTGGCTTGGTCTCAGACTTGAGTGGATTTTTTCTGCCTTTGATTTTTCTCAAGTTCTTTAATAAAGGAACAGTAGGTTATATCCTTTAAAGCTCTTGTAATATGCCAGTTTAGTCTTTTGGGGACAGAACCCTGCCCCAGGTTGGAGAAGAGAATGTTTGCAGGTAATTCTACCAGGAAGGGGCTCTTCAGAAAGAATATATTACCGAGCTTAGGGGATTCCTCAGAGAAAAAGCAACCAGGGTTCCCCCTGCCTTTGGAAGCAAATGGAATCTCTTTTCTTGGCAGATATTTCCTAGATAAAAAGAAGTACTATATACTTGTTATTGTAGAGTCATTAGTTGTTTCTAAAAGTTTTAAAAAGTACATAATAAGAAACTTTCCATGGTAACCAATAGCTTCTTTTCGAGGAACAGATATTTTCTAGGAAAGATAAGAGTCAGTTATTTTTGGTTTGATTTCTTCAGCTGAATCTCCCCCTCTTCCTTTTATCTCAAAATCTGTCTTGGAAGGCAATCTGGGGACATTTTAGCAAGCACCACCCTGGTAACAGATGTGTATCATCCTTTCCTTGACACATTTCCAGGCCCTGGAGAGAGAAGCTGTACAATTGCAGGCTGTCTACGGGGCGGTGGGTGGAAACCTTCTCCATGCTGACTTCGGGAGTGTTTGGTGCACAAGAGGGCAGTGTTTGCTTACAGTCTTGGATGGAGATGATCAGGTCAGCATAGTTAGAATGACCTCGGACTCTTTCAAGACAAAATAAACTGTAAGCCACAGCCATGATGGTTTCCTATATATGCCTATAAGTACTTCATTCATTCACAATATAGTTGCTTGCTATCTTTTTTTTTCCTTAAAAAGAAAAATATTGTTTATTTCAGCATTTAAAAAAAATTAATGAAAATGTGGTTTGCAGCTTTGTACCTACAATGGCAAAGGTTAGAAAGTGTTGTGAAGGCAGAACAGCTACTTTCTAATTAAAAACCACATGGGAAGTGTTTTGTTTGAAGCAAGGGTCAATATATATGCTCCCCCTTTAACATCAGTGTAAAGATGATCTGACTTCACTTGACAAGCATTTGAAGATGTGGACTTCAGTCACCAACCCTTCTTACTTCTTTTTCTGCAAGTTTATGGTATTAACCAAAGCAAAGATTTTCCAGGAGAAAAAAAGGCGATCTCCTTGCCTCCTGGAGGCACAAAGTGCTATATGAAATATGCCATGTCTGCTTTTGTGTAGGATTTGCCTGTTTTCAACTCTTCTGTGTTGTTGTTTTTTTTGTAGAGGCTTTCAAGCCAGAAAGACATATTGGTGTACAACCCTGTCCCACTAGATTCCACTATGCCAGAATTGGAGTCTCACACTATTTTTTAGTCCCCCCACCCCAACCTGGGAACTATTGATTTCAGGTCCCTCCAGAATATTAACACCCAAAAGAGCTTAATGTACAACAACAGCAGTAGGGAGGTCAGCATCCTGAGGAGACACTAGAGATGGTGGTGAGGTGGAAGGAGCTGGTCTCAGGCAGCCTGGACCTGGCTGTGGGCACTGCAGTGTCAGTGACACTTCAGGTTACCTCTCTGAGTCTGTGTACTTCAAATGCAGGTGATTATCCTTCTCAGGGTGGAGGTTTAGAGAAAATGTCTATAAAGCTTGTGGCACACAGTAGGGAACAGTTCTTGTAATGTTGGTCCCTCTGGCCCAGACCAGTTGTAAGCATATGGGTGGGGGTTGTAGAGACAAAGACAGGGTTGTAGTTCTTTTATTCAGTTCACTGAGCATGTCTGTTGCTTGGCCCTGTGAGCATCTGCGGCAAGGCAAAATGAAATCTACGTATGGGGAGCCGCGTTGCTGTCTGATCCTCTGATAGCCATCGAGGAGAAAAGCTGGGTTCCCAGGCTTAGCCCTATATGAAATCAGATGTCTTCTAATCTTTTCTAATCGCAACATAAATCTTCCAAAGTGAGCATGTCTATAAGATAGATGTGCATACGCAGTAGAACATATTAGTATGTGTGACATCCTCACAGAGTTTAATTGATCAGTGGCATTTAATACAGAATTTGAATTTGACAGCACTGAGTGAGGAGACCCATGGCTGGCCTTCTCATTTGCTTCCCCACGAAGTTCCTGTCCTGGCTTTTATTAGAAGGGTCTGGGTAGGAACGGAAGGTTTTTGAGCTGCAGGGTTTCAAAAGAGGCTCAAGCTATGTTTTTCCAGGAACATAATTTCTGAAAAATGCTGGAGTCCTCAATTTCTAAAGAAGCCTAATTGGAAGGGGAATGAAAAGTTGTTTTTGCTTGTGGCTTCGGGGTTGTTCTCCATCTTCTCTCCCTAAGGCAGGGTTGGTGAACGAGGAATGGGACAGATGTTTCTTGGTAGTAATTTCCAGTCAGATTCTTGAATGCCTTGTATACTCGGGTCACCATCAGCTCATAATGGAGCAAAATTGAGTGAGAATTCCTGCAATGAAAGATGTGAATGGCACACCGGAGAGAGATGATGGTGGAGATAGAGTGCATTCTGTGAGAAAATATTTCCAGTACTATCTGTAAAATTCAGATTGTATAACTATTCTGAAGTGCTCCCTTCAAAAGAGTTTCCTTCCACAAGCATTGCAGCTGAGTAAATACCAATAATTTTTATTTTCCTTCTCCTTATCAGTCCCTCTACTGAAATGTTTCTGCATAACCTATCTGTTCTTTTTAAGTGAACATCAAATGATTAGTGTCAGCTTCCAGTTTGAATTATGATCCTCATTTCAAAACACAAACTGCTTCTTTGCTTTTGCATTTGGATGTAATTATCAATATTTACCAATACTGGGGAAGAGCTGGAAATGGGAAGCAATGCTGCTGAAAATGGTGTCCCCAAGTTAAGATAGCAGGGAGGGGTTATATGTGTCATGTGTGTATGGTAGGGATAATGGTCAGGGGGCTTGAAGGGCCTGTCTGGAAACTGGATGGCCTGTCTGTTTGGCTTCAGCCTCATCACAGTCCTCACAGAAAGGGGAAGGGGGACTTGTGAGGAACCAATTGCACAGACATCTTTTGGGAATGGAAACTCAGAATAGGCTGGGAAAGCTGTTGCTGACACCTGTGAGAGATGCTTGAGCTGGCCTCGCTCTCAGAGGCCCTCCCTCTCTGTTTCCTCAGTGTCTGTCATGGGCTTTGGTGAGAAGGGCAAGAGAAACTGAGGGCTGCTCTTAGCCCTTTGTGGGCTGAGGTCCCACACCCACAGCCTGGAAAGCAGACGAACATGGATAAAACGTGCTGACATCTCACATAAAATACAGTTTATACGTACATCTGCCTTGAATCCCAAGTTGCTAGGTGACATTCTCTTACATTTCAGTTTTTGCAGTTTTCTTTTTGTATTTTGGAGCCGGTAAATTTTTTAAGTTTACTAACACTGTAAACTTTGGTACTTTGCTTATCGTGCCTAATAGATGGCTGCCTTTGGGAAATCCAGAGGAGATTTCAGACTTTGCCTTATAGAACTTCCCAAAGAGTTAAGAAGCTGCAGTGCAATAGGTCTGGGCTCTGGAGTCAGAAAGATTTAAATTGGAATTTTGCCTCTTCTACTTGTTTATTGTGTGACATTTTGCTTTTCCTTAGTTTCTTCACCTATTTCAAAAAAGGAATATACCTACCGTTGGGGTTTGCTGTTAGGAGTAGCAGTAATAACTGATATGGTTAGCATGGTTCTGGGTGCGAGGCAGAGGTGCAGGAAATGGTTGTCACTGTCGCCTGCAGGCCAGCACTGCAAAGTTTGACACAGGAATGTCTCTACTTCAGAGGTCGTTGGGGAGAGTCAGACACCCGCTCCCTTCAGCATTGCAGACAGCTGGAAAGAGCATTGAAATTATGCAAGGGCTATGTTTCAAAGAAAGAAATGAAATTCTTGAATTTTTTTAAGGCAAAGAAGGGGAGGGAAAGAAACAGATTCATTGTTTTAGTTGGCTATTCAACAGGATGCAGGACAAAGCTGGCCTCTCTCCTGTCTAATGTCATCATTGGCATTCTTTCTTTTTCATTTTCTTCTTTTTTTCTCCTCCTCCTTCCCCTCCCTCCTCTTTCCTCCTCCTTCACCCTTCTCCTCCTCCTCCTCTTCCTACTTTTACTGCAACAACCCCCACCCCCCTTTTGCTCCAAGTCATTCTCAGTTTCTGAGCCTGGGATTAAATCTTATGCTCTGGAGATCCCCTAATGCTAGGAATTATTTCCTCTTTTGCAGTATTTGGTCTCTTCTTCAACATTTCATGTTGCTTTCAAAGGGAGGTGCCAGGTGCTGGCCCCAAAGCTAGTTTAGGGGCTTGTAAGAGCTCCTAAAGAGGGCTGTGACATTGGGAGCTCTTGGACACGCTCTCACAGTTCCAGAGCAGTGGGCTGGTGACAGGGCGATGTTGGCGTGAGCAAGGTTTGGAGGAAGATGGGTGTGGATGGAAAACTGGACTGACTTCTGGATGAAGTTTGCCTGGGGTCTCAGGCCAGGTTGAGCCTGGCAGATGCTGGAGGAAATTCTGTGGGAGGGCTGAGAAAATTCAACATCACCTCACCATTTAATGAGTATACCAGCAGAGTGGGCTCTGCTAGCCCAATGCAGTACTGGTTTTGAAAAGCCTAAAGAAAAAGTTAGGGTCCTTGCTCTAGGGCAGTGATGGCGAACCTATGACACGCGTGTCAGAGGTGACACTCGAACTCATTTTTTTGGTTGATTTTTATTTGTTAAATGGCATTTAAATATATACAATAAATATCAAAAATATAAATCTTTGTTTTACTATGGTTGCAAATATAAAAAAATTTCTATATGTGAAATTTAGAGTTAAGTTAGGGTTTTTCAAATGCTGACACGCCGAGCTCAAAAGGTTCGCCATCACTGCCCTAGGGAAACGGAGTAGCTCACTGGGGTTCTTCTTCAGAAAGCAGGAGGACATGCGTTCAGTTGTGAGTCACCTAATTAGGCACCCAGTTATTCTGGTAATGTGCTTGGCCCCAAGGGCCTGTATTTGCATCTTTTCCTTCTTTCCCTAACAGTGGCTTGTGACACCTGTAACTACCCTTATTTATAAAAAGCAGTGGAAAGAGCTGGGCTGGGCATGCTGGCCTATGGTTAAGCCCTAACTCTGGTTAGCTTGTGATGCTGCACTGCTCTGAACTTCAGTTTTCTCATATTCAAATGGGGAGAATCACCTTGCAGATTTTTTAAAGCTATGTATAGTGTTTATCTCAGTGCCTGCAACCTATAAAGTACTCAATAAATGTTGTTAGCTATTGTGACAACTAAATATGATTTGATTCTTAATCTTTAAAAGACTGTTTGTATAAAAACAAATCATTTGTCAGAGTCTTATATTTGGTTGGGAAAGCAGGCTAGATGGATGGTGTCTGATAGCATGTGTACTATATGATTTTTGCCTCTTCTCTTAAATTGGTGATAATGTAGTTGGAGAAACTCCAGAGAACATACTTGAAGTAATCAGAGTGTAAGTACTTAATTGCGTTGATTTGGCTGTAAAATTGTGAGTGCAGTTGGAATTGAAAGGAGGAAGGCCCATGATGGGGAAAGACAGGGTAGAAACCAGAAAAGAAATGCAGATGGTTTATTAGAAAGCAGCATGTTTTGTCTACCAGGAAAGATCAGTCTCCAGGAAGCCTTGGCTTGTTTTGTGTTCGGAAGCTGATAGGTGCCAATCACTGCTGAATGCAGATGTACCCAAAAATATGTTATGGGAGGAGCTTAACTTTTCTTTAAATAACTTATTCATCAGTATTAAAGAAAAAACACAAAACAATATAAAACAGCATAAATGCAAACATGGTATAATTTTAAAAGCTTGAGGCTTAGAGTCTGAGAAACTGAATTTGAATCCTGGCTTCAACATTTGTAGCTGTATGATCTTGGTCAGATAACTTAACTTCTCTACTTCCGGCTCTGCAAAATAGGAAAGAACCATTTCAAGGATTAGAAGAAATGTATCTGGTACACGATAAGCTCTTAGTAAACATGGTTATTGTTATCACCATTACTTTTCCTCCTGATAATAAAGGCTCCCAGTCTCTTGTGATTCTACTTTGTCAGCTATAAATGTGGGCTTCCCTGAAATGCTATAGTTTTTTCTGAAGTATAACTGTATATATACTGGAGCATTGGTTCAGTGTTGTGGAGAAGTTCATAAATGAATTTATGACTAAATTTTGGAAGGCTCTTTTTTTTTGTTAATGCCTTATTTTAAAACCAGAACAGAAAAAGTTCTTAATAGTTTATTATTTTTAGAGCCTGAACGAGGTCTGTGTGTACGCCTGGGGAAAAATTCAGAAAACTTTAGTTTTTTTTAAAGATGTGAGTGGGGGTGCCCTCATTTAAATTGCAGAAAGAGATTTTCCCCTTGAACTTACTGTTTATTTTTTAGGCATGCACATTTCCAAATATATCAAATATAAATGATTTTAAGTTTTTAAACTAACAATAAAACATTAGAACTTAATGGGGGATTTAAAAAGGTCTTGCTGACTTTCAGTTTCCCTCAGATTTGCACTACTCTGAAATTTCTGGATGTTTTGCATCTCCAGCTGAGCAAGAAAACACCTTTGTTTTGGGATTGTAAAGAACTCCATATCAAGCCAATTCTTATTATATTAAACTTTAAAGAACCTCCTACATTCTTTTGTTTTGCATATTGCAGTAGGGCAGGTTGCTTAAACTAAGTGGGAAATTGGCTGTGAATTTTAAAAAATAGAGGGAATACTCATTTTTGTGTCACTTGTCTTAGAGGAGCGGGCTCAAGTTTGTTTTTATAAATAGGAATATTGATTTGCAAAAACTGAATGAGGAGTAGCAGACAGGAGATGACATGTGGCACATTTAGAATTTGGAGAAACCACAAGCTTAAAATATAATATGAGTAGACATTCCTCAAATAAATGGATAGACCAGCCAGTCCTCAAAAAAAATGCTTGTTAACACAACACACTGGACTTCGAGGTGAATTTCAAACTATTGGGTTAGTTTATATGCACGTTGGTGCATGTGTGGAAACTCATGGCAAAATAGTATACCATAGTAAATGCATGTAAGCAGATGAAACAGAGCTTGGAGTCATGAGTTAAGTACTAAAAATGAGTGGACTACGTAATTTTCAGTGATGTTTTTATTATTTTGGAACTAGGTCTTTTTAATTGTCTTAAAGGAATATCTCTTTTGGGCAAGTTTGAAATATGAAAATTATCTTATTTTTCTATAAGCAAAACATTTAAATACCTCCCCCCCTCCCCCCGCCGCCCCCAAAGTGTTTCAGCATATAAAGTGAAACTGGAAGTAGTTTTGGTGAGTAATCTATTTTGGGGACTGAGGAGAAGCACTAGAAAATTCAGTTTCTCAAACTCATTCTTTATGAGAAGTCAGCAGCATCCAGACAAATTATCATGTGAATATTTTCTCCAAATATTGCTTTTTTTATATTCGAACTCAAACTTAGTTTAAAAGTGAAATGTCTAAATAAAACTTTCTAAAGATAGGTGAATTTTGGAGAAGGCAAATTGGTAGAAGCAGTACATAAAATCCAAGGACAAAATGACACGTTTTTCCCTATTAAACTCAATTAATATTTGACATTTCAAAATTCATATTGAATTTTTGCAATGGAACATTTGTGATTCTAAAAGCCCAGAACCTATAATAAATTCAGATTGACCTATCGTTCTTTTCTTGCACCATCTATCTGAACCTTTTTACTTTACCACTGACCAAAGACTGCTTCTTGCAGTTGCTCAACCTTATTACTTTAAATCTCCAAATCTCTATTATTATTATTGTGATTGTTATTTTATTGTAATAGTTATTGTTGTTACTATTATGGAACAAGCTTTGGTTTGAAAAGAGTCAGCCTTGCATCTTGATTATGGTGATTAGTATGAGTATGAAGCCATACAGGGATTTGATATATATTTCTAGAGCATTTTCACTGTGATACCCGGGAGTAAGATTTTTGTTTTCACAGGCTAGAAAGGTTACTGTGAATTCTATTACTTGGGAATCACAGCTTTAATTCTGGTTTGTTCAGTAGAACAAAAATTTGCCCTTGATACTGTTTTAATCTTTTGAATGAATGGAGCCTATTTCTGATTCTGATTTTACTGAAGCAGTCTCTCCGTTTCCTCAAGTGCCACTTCCCAAGGTGGACAAAACATGTTCTGTGCAGGAGAAATGTGAGCTGCTGGCTGTATGGGGGCCGAAGGAGTTTAGGAAGCTATTTGCAAAACTACTTAAAATAAATTTGAGGGGTCAAACATGAAACACAGTTGCAAAGGAGAAAGGAAAAAATGCTTTAGGTCAGTTCAGCTAAAATAGCGTAGGTATTCACATTGGCTAGAGGATTGTGTATTTCTTGCTAATCAGATAAAATTGGTATAGATAATATTTATCTGAGGCTAGATCTCATTGCCTGTATATCAGGGAAATTAACCTAAAGGGGCATGTCATAGAGGGTTGATTTTGGGGAACAGATACTGTTCGGAAGAGAGACGTTAGCTGTTTATCGTGTTGTCCAAAGAGTGCTCTCAGACTTGAGTCTTGCTCTCCAACTTGCAGCTTGTCCATCAGATGCAGCCCTGGCTTGAGTCTGGGCAGATGGGCTTGCGTTAGCACTTCATTTAAAAGCGATCAGTACTTTTAAATTAAACATGTGAAGTTATCTTGGTGAGGCATTGAATAGGAGGTTGCTGGATCATTGAATTTGTCCCACAGTTTAGCCAGTTCAGCAGGGATTTTGGAGTCTGAAGCAATTAATATGCAAGTACATTTGAGTCAGCAAGGTGGGAGATTATCCTGTCTTATCAGGGTAAGAAAAATTTCTTTCCCCAAGATCCAAACTTTTTAGGAGATAGATAAAACCCATTGTTTGAGGTTCATGTTTGAGAGTGACTACCTCAAATTGCCAGATTTTAACCACTAAAACACACAAGAGGGTATAATTATATTAAAAAAACCTTTTGATCTGTTATTTTGCATTTTGTATTGTGCTTAGCATAGAGGAGATCCCAGTTTCCAGTTTCCTTTATCACTTTTTTCTTTTCTTTTTTGCTCATGTAGGTTGGTAGAAAACTTAATTTTCTTCGTTGAAAAAAATAATTCATCGAATGATTAAAGCACAGAAGTTGTTTTTGTCCCGTCAAATTGAGTACTTAAAAAGACAAAGCTGAAAAGGATTTCAACATGTAGCTAAACCTTCATGTGTCCTGTAAAGCCAGATGTGCTCCATCCAAAATGCTGTATGATTTTCTGACCAAATGACCTGGCTTAGGGTAACAGTTATTTCTTTGATAAACTCCTTCCCCTTGTTCAGAGTAAGAACCCTTATACCCATGTTGTTTTTTTAACCTGGTAGGCAGCATTTGGGCATGACACATGTGTGACACAGCTTTTCACACAGTGCCTGTGCAGTCTTGGGTTGGGATATGTTTAATACTTTTCCTTGTCTTTATTTTATTTTTAAATGTATTCATCCATTATCTTTTTTTTTAATCCTCATCTGAAGATATTTTCCCATTGATTTTTAGAGAGAGTGGAAGAAAGAGGGAGAGACAGAAGGAGAAACATCGATGTGAGAAAGACACATTGATTGGTTGCCTCCTACATGTGCCCCAATCAGGGCCGGGGATCGAGCCTGCAATCATGGTATGTGCCCTTGACCAGAATCGAACCCGGGACCCTTCAGTCTGCAGGCCGATGCTCTATCCACTGAGCCAAACTGGTTTGACTCCATTTTCTTGTCTATAAAATAGGAAAAGTAAGACCTTAAAGAGTTGTGAGGATGGCATGAAAGGACATGTGTGAGATGCTGATGCAGTGATGGTCAGGTAGCACCAGCTCTGGAGATGCCTCTTCCTCTCCCCTATACTCAGTGGGGGACACCTTGCCTTGCATTAAGGGGTGGGGCAGGCCTCTGAGAGAAGCAAGAGCCTTGGACCTAGGGGCTGGTAGAAACTAGGACCTATTGGGTAATTGAGGCTTGGGAATTGCTGCTTTTTTCCAGAAGACAGGGACACAGCAGGAAAAGTTTAGTCTTTGAACATCACATGTGACTTAATAAAGAGTGACTTATGAAGACCCTTTACTTCTGGAAGCTTTGATTTGACTGCCTAATTTCAAGAATTTGGGGACATCAGTAACTTAGAAGAAGGTCATTACTGTACTCCTAGGTAGCAGGCTGCCCTTTTGCCAGGGCCTGAGCTTTACTTAAAAATGTATTGCCCTAGCCAGTTTGGCTTAGTGCAGCCGTGGGCAAACTACGGCCCGAGGGCCGGATCCGGCCCGTTTGAAATGAATAAAACTAAAAAAAAAAAAGACCGTACCCTTTTATGTAATGATGTTTACTTTGAATTTATATTAGTTCACACAAACACTCCATCCATGCTTTTGTTCCGGCCCTCCGGTCCAGTTTAAGAACCCATTGTGGCCCTCGAGTCAAAAAGTTTGCCCACCCCTGGCTTAGTGGATAGAGCGTTGGCCTGCGGACTGAAGGGTCCCCGGTTTGATTCTGGTCAAGGGCACATGCCTAGGTTGTGGGCTCGATCCCCAGTAGGGGGCGTGCAGGAGGCAGCCAATCAATGATTCTCTCTCATTATTAATGTGTGTCTCTCTCTCCCTCTCCCCTCCTCTCTGAAATCAATAAAAGTATATATTTTTAAAAAAGTCCTTAAAAAAAAAAAGAAGCGTCTTCCCTCCCTTATTAAAGGGCACTGAAAAAATAGTCTCACTATTAAAGAAAGAAAGAAAAGTGTATAGCCTAGGGCCCTGGCCGGTGTGGCTCAGTTGGTTGCAGTGTTGTCCCACATACTAAAAAGGATGGGTTCGATTCCTGGTCAGGGCACATACCTAGGTTGTGGGTTCAATCCCCAGTCTGCATGTGCATGGAAGGCAACCGATCAATGTTTCTCTCACATCAATGTTTTTCTTTATCCCTCTCCATTCCTCTCTCTCTAAAATCAATAAAACATATAGTCAGGTGGGATTTAAAAAATATAAGTGTATAGCCTTGGCTGCTTGAGGGGCACTTCAGGACATGACCTTGGAAGGCCTAGCCAACTGACCATGTTCTTTGGACAGGTGACATAGGGACCTAGCCTGGGCATGTGTGGGTGTGTGGCCTGGCTGCCTGGTAGCGGGCCTCCAGGGTTTGCTATGGGGCCTTGCCTTTCCTTCCAATGCAGCCGCCTTTCTATTTCAGATGTAGGATAAAATACTTTGGAGAATAACTTTCATTGTTTCCATTCTAAAATCTTTTTCTGTGTGTGGAGAGCATTCTGTGTTTGTTTACTGTGTTCCCATCAAGACCCTTAGCCTGTGCCGACATTCTTCTGAGCAGATCACATGTGCTTGGCAAACGGATGGGCCTTCTGAGCACTTTTTTTGTGTTTTCAGCCATGGTCCTTAGTTCTCAAGGGATATTGCCAGCTTCCATCCTTATTCCAGATTTAGAGGGGGAAAAAGACACCAAACAAAACAAAAAAGAAGCCTTGATATAAAATGGAAGTAGAATTTGGCAGTGGCTAGAGGAGATGCGATAAGGAGTTTGAAGTGTCTCTCCTTTGAAAAGTCTTTCTTGTTGGAGAAGAACTTGTCTCCCAGCATGTCTGTTCCTGGCGGACACCCCAGTTGGACTGATAGAGGGTGGGCTCCTTATTGCTCTGAGGCTGTTATTGCTCTGAGGCTGTGTTTCTTTAACTTGAGAAATGTCCTGAGGAATAATAAATGAAACACAAGCAATTATTTATTTATTTATTTATTTATTTGGAGAAAGTGTCCAAATGAAGTTTATGGCAGCTAAAAATAATAAAGCTGCACATTTGAGTTCTTATTAATCGTATCTCATTTAATCCCTTCAAGAATTCTGGGAGGAATTTTTTAAAAAATAAACTAAGAAAAGGTAACTCAGAGACTTTAAGTAACTACCGAAAACTATATAGTAGGAAAGTAACTGACCCATGATTTTTTAAAAAAGTATTATGTTTTTTATTAGATAATACATGCACATGGTAGAAAATTCAAACAATACTGAAAGATATACAGTGAAAAGTATGTCTTCCTCTGGTCTCTGTGCTCGGTCTCCGTATTTGCCTTCTTCCCAACATATCAATTTCCTTTTATGAATATATTTTGGAGATGAGTCCATATCAGTGTGTAATAACTTCACTTCATTTTTTAAAAAATGGAAGCCTACTGTCGCACCCCCTGAATATGACTCTGTGCTATTTCAAACAACATTGAATGGACTTTGTTATTTTATCTTCTACATTTGTGTGCATGATTATAGGATGGATTCCTGGAGACAGAATCCTGCGTGGAAATGGGGTTGTCTCACTTGGCAGGCCTGTGTAGACACCATTGACCGCTCTCTTCTTAGTTGGGTTTAGTGCTGTTGTCCTTGCCTAGAGAGGCCAGAAGGCTCCCACCTGCCCTTCTGCCTGCCCACTGAGACTGGTGACAGCTCCTGCTTTGGCTCTTGGCCTGCCTACTGCTAGCCACTGAGGAGCCTGTGTCCTGAGTAGTTGCCCCTGCTGGAGAGATGGAGCAGTGAGAGGCTTTTCCATTTTCCCTGTTTTGTGCTCTGTCATCTTGTCCTTTTCTGGAATCCCACTGGCCCAGGCTTGAGTTCTAGTTCTACGGCTTTATTAGTTGAGTAACCTTAGGCAACTTATTAACCTTTCTAAGTGTAAGGTTTATAATAAGTGAAGTTGCTGCTCATAATACCTACCTGTGAGATTTGCTATGAGAAAACAGAATATTAATACTGCGAGTACTACAAGTAGTTAGCATTTTTGAGCTTTGACTGTGTCAGGCACTGTTGTAAATTCTTTAACCTATGTTAATCATATCTCATATTCGTTATATTCATCATTTATCATATCTCATCCCAGAGATGATTATCTCTTTCCAAGGAAGACTCTTGACATTTTGCTTCTTACCATGCTTATTAGAAATGTGACTGGAACAAGATACATTCTATTTTTTTTACCTCAGTTTCCATGTCTGTACCATAGGGATGGCAGTGCTTTATTTTCTCATGTCATTGTGAGGACTGATAAATGTAGAGCACCCTGCCCAGTGCCTGGCACAAAGTAGGTCCTCAGTTATTGTGTTGGTTCATTTTTCTTCTTAATTTTGCTGATGTATAGACTACTGGAGGGAATTTGAGGGTTCCTCAAATGTGTTTATATAATGACTTGCTATAAAGTCACTTTCTGTTCGCTGTCTCTGTAGGAAATGATATATGAAGTATTATCTTGGGGGAGAGGGGTGGACGCGGTTTGTATGCTGAAGTTTAACTTTGACTGCTTTCTGTGTTGCCTGAAAGGATACCATACACTGCTAGCAGGAGCAGCAGTGCAAACCACTGGGCTTCTTTTGTCACTCACCACTCTTCTATTGTTCCCCAGAGAGATGGTAAGAATAACTGGAGAGGTAGCACAGAAAAAGAAAGGTGCATTTAAATTGGTGTGGCCTTCCAAACACCCATGAATCACACCAACAACTAATTTAATGTTTTCTTGTATTTTCCTCCAAGTTTTTTTTAATGGTGATAAAATGTACATAATGTACAATTTACTTTTAAACCATTTTTAAGTGTTCAGTTCAATCATATTAAGTACATTCACATTGCTCTGCAACCATTACTACCATCCATCTCCAGAACTTTTTCATCTTCCTAAACCAAAACTCTGTGCCCATTAAACACTAACTCCCCATTCACCCTCCCCCAGCCCCTGGAAACCACCATTTTACTTTATCTCTATGAATTTGAATACTCTAAATACCTCATATAATTAGAATCATACAGCATTTGGCCTTTTGTAACTGGCTTATTTCACTTAGCATAATATCTTTCAAGGTTCATCCATGTAATAGCATGTGTCAGAATTTCATTCCTTTTTAAGGCTGAATAATATTCCATTGTATGTATGTTCTTCCAAGTTTTAAAAGCATGGGTTAAATACATAAACACACATTTATTTATAACCATCTCCATAGTTTTGTATTTTGCTTTGACTTAACACATTTTATTTTCCACATTATTACTTGATCTTTGTGAATATTATTGTTAGTGATGACATACTGTTTTGATTCTCTTTTAAAAAGTTTAAAAAAATGTATTTTTATTAATTTCAGAGAGGAAGGGAGAGGGAGGGAGAAACATCATTGATAAGGATAATCATTGATCGGCTGCCTCCTGCATGCCCCTCACTGGGGATCGAGCCTGAAACCCGGGCATGTGCCCTGCGACTGGGAATCGAACCACGTCCTCCTGGTTCATAGGTTGACGCTCAACCACTGAGTCACACCGACTGGGCTGATTCTCTTTAAAATGAAGGTTATCTATTTCTTTTCTTTATTTCTTATAGAATTAGTTAAATTAAACTCTTTGCATATTTTTGAAATTAATGGTATTTCCCAGTGATACTGAGAAGTTTGTGGTTTGAGCTCTGCTCATTTTCCTTTTGAGATGCCTGATTGTATTGCAGACTCTTCGAGATGGGTTAGCAGCAACGAATGGCTGCGTTTTGTACCTTACTTGGATATGGCAAAAAAGACAGGTCTACCATATCTTAACCATAATTCCAAAATTCAAAAAGCTCTAAAAATTGAAAATCTTTTGGGGGGAGTGTTACGATGCAAACCTGATCTGAACTGACTGAGGCTATTTATAGCTTTTATTTTTCCATTTAATGTGACTATTTAAATGTTTTATTATGTGGAATGGCTCCATTCCTACTAGGCTATTAAATAATATATGGTATATTCTTTTTTCTTTTAATATATGGTATATTCTTATATGTTCTGAATTACCTTGTTTAGGGGTAATATATGTTAATTTATTCATAACATCACAATCTCATATAATAAAAGCCTAATATGCTAAGTGTCCGGTTGACCCTTTGGCCGTTCAACCAATCAAAGCGTAATATGCTAATGATATGCTAAGGCTGCTCAACCACTTGCTATGACTACCAGGGGGCAGACGCTCCGACTGCACTGACCACCAGGTGGTAGACTCTCCTACCGGTAGGTTAGCTTGCTGCTGGGGTCTGGCCGATGAGGAGTGAGTGAGATGGGCTGGACACACCCTGGATCCCTCCCACAGTCCCTCCCCGGCTGGCCAACCTTCCACATCCCTCCCCAGCCCTGATACCTCCCACATCCCTCCCCAGCCCTGATTGTGCACCAGTGAGGTCCCTTGGCCTGGCCTGCACCCTCTCACAATCCAGGACCCCTCGGGGGATGTCAGAGTGCCAGTTTCGACTCAATCCCGCAGGCCAGGCCGAGGGACCCCACTGGTGCATGAATTCGTGCACTGGGTCTCTAATCCTATCTAATAATAGAGAGACATGGTAATTAGCCGTACCTCTGCTACCCTTCCCATTGGCTAATCAGGGCAATATGCAAATTAACTGCCAACCAAGATGGCGGCTGGCAGCCAGGCAGCTTGAAGCAAACAGGAGGCTTGATTGCTTCAGTGACGGAGGAAGCCAATGTTCCCCGCCTGCCTTGCCGGCCTCTGAGCTTGCAGTTTAAGAAACATTGTTACAAATATAGAAGCTAAACAAAACCCCAGAAACCTGCTTTCAGCCAGCAGGACCGCAACATTGTTTCAATTATAGAACAAACGCAGATCCCTGCTTTCAGCCAGCAGGGATCTCAGAGCTGGAGTGAGCAGGACCGCAACAGTGTTGCAATTATAGAACCCAAACAAACCAGATACCTGCTTTTAGCAGCTGAGGCCTCAGAGCTGGAGCCAAGCTTCAGAGCTAAAGCTGGCCCAGAATAAAAAAAAAAGAAAAAAAGGACAGGTTGGGAGCTTCAGTCACCCGCCAGCCTGAAAACGGCCCTCAGCCCCTCACCCAGACTGGCCAGTCACCCCCGTGGGGACCCCCACCCTGAAGGGGGTGTGACCAGCTGCAAACAGCCATCATCCCCTCATCCAGGCTGGCCAGGCACCCCAGTGGGGACCCCCACCCTGAAGGGGGTGTGACCAGCTGCAAACAGCCATCATCCTCTCATCCAGGCTGGCCAGGCACCCCAGTGGGGACCCCCACCCTGATCCAGGACACCCTTCAGGGCAAACCAGCCGGCCCCCACCCGTGCACCAGGCCTCTATCCTATATAGTAAAAGGGTAATATGCCTCCCAGCACTGGAATCAGCGGAGCAGTGAGGCCTCCCAGCACCGGGATCAGCGGAGCCGCGAGGCCACCCGGCACCGGGATCAGCGTGACAGGGGGCAGCGGCCAAACCCCCTGATCGCCCTGCGGCTCTGTGTGTGACAGGGGGCGGGGACACAACCTCCCTATCCACCCTGCTCTGTTCGTGACAGGGGAAGGCGCCCCAACCCCCTGATCAGCCCTGCTCTGTGCCTGATAGGGGGGAGCTCCCCAACCCCCTGATCGCCCTGCGGCTCTGTGTGTGACAGGGTGCGGCGCCCCAACCCCCTGATCGGCCCTGCTCTGTGTGTGATGGGGTAGAGCCATAACCTCCCCATCGGCCCTGCCCTGAGTGTGACAGTGGTGGCGCCCCAACCCCCTGATCGGCCCTGCTCTGTGGGTGATAGAGGGCGGCGCCCCAACCCCCTGATCCGCCCTGCTCTGTGTGTGACAGGGGGCGGTGCCCCAACTCCCCTATCGGCCCTACTCTGTGAGTGACAGGGGGGAGCTCCCCAACCCCCTGATCGGCCCTGCTCTGTGCGTGACCCAGTACGGAGCCCCAACCCCCCTGATGGGCCCTGCTCTGTGCGTGACAGGGGGTGGCGCCGCAACCTCCCTATCGACCCTGCCTTGAGTGTGACAGGGGGCAGTGCCCCAACCCCCCAATCGGCCCTACCCTGAGCGTGAATAGGGGTGGCATCGCAACCTCCAGATCCGCCCTGCTCTGTGCATGACAGGGGGCGGCGCCCCAACTCCCCAATCGGCCCTGCTCTGAGCCCGACCAGGGGCTGCACCTAGGGATTGGGCCTGCCCTCTGCCACCCGGGAGCAGGCCTAAGCCAGCAGGTCGTTATCTCCTGAGGGGTTCCAGACTGCAAGAGGGCACAGGCCGGGCTGAGGGACCCCCTCTCCCCCCGAGTGCACAAATTTTTGTGCACCGGGCCTCTAGTGTAATATAAAGCACTTCATATGTAACTTTTACTGGATAACAATGTCTTTCTATGATATTAATTTATAGTCCTCTCTGTAAAAAATCAATAAAATATATTTAAAAAAAAAGATAAGAGCTTTATTGAGATATAATTAATTTGCCATACAATTCAGGCATTTAAGGTATTAATTAAATAGTTTTTAGTACTTATTGAGTTGTGTAATCATCAGCACAATCAATTTAGAACATTTTTATCACCTCCTCAAAGAAACCCCATACTCAGTAGCAGTGACTCCCCATTTCCCCCTTCCCCCTTCCCCATACCCTAGGCAATCTACTGTTTGTGTCTATAGATGTACTTGTTCTGGACATTTAATATAAATGGAATCATATACAATATGTGGCCTTTTGTATCTGGCTTCTTTCATTTACCATAATGTTTTTAAAGTTCACTTATGTAGCATAAGTCTATAATTTATTCTTTTTTATGACCAAACAATATTTTATTGCATGGATATATCACGTTTTGTTTATTCATCAATTGATGGACATTTGGGTTGTTTTCACTTTTTGACTATTATGAATAATGCTGCTATGAATATTCTTGTACAAGTCTTCGTGTGGGCATATGTTTTCACTCTCTTAGGTATATATCTAGGAGTGGAATTGCTGGCTCATATGCTAACTATTTCTACTTTTTGAGGAACCACCAGGCTGTTTTCCACAACAGCTGCTCCATTTTACATTACCACCAGCAATGTATGAGGATTCTAATTTCTCTATATAAAGCATGTCAAACTCAAAGGCTAACATGGGCCAAATAAACAAGGTTTAAGTTTATGTGGGTCGCAAAAAAACAAAACCTTCAATTTTCATAGAAACATAGGTTTATTTCAATAGAGACATGCTGAATACAAAGGGCTGAAATAAATGAGTAATTGTTAACATAAAATAATAGAACATTTTAATAAAAATTAATATTTTTTCTTGAACATTAACTTACCAGACACTGAATAACTGCACAAATAAGCGTAACACAAATAAGCCTATTTTTCTTGTTCTCTGAAAGTGAAATATTTCCTGTTGCACACACCAAACAAATCAGTCCAAGACTAGTGATGTGGCAATCGGCTGCTAAAATATTCGCTGCTAGTATTAGTGGAGAGAAACGGTGTGCCTGTGCATAAGGCGCGTAAGGGAAATGAATGCAACATGATTATAGTAATCAGTCATTAGGGAACATTGTAGTTTGGTATTAATCATTATGTGTAACAGGATATTGTAAAGATTAAGTTGTAAAATTTTTATTAGAACGTTTCTTATATACCATTATATTGGCTGGGCCGCAAAAATATTCATTGTGGGCTGCAAGTTTGACATGCTTGCTCTATATCCTCTCTAAAACTCGTTATTGTGTTTCTTTTTATTGTACCAATTATAGTGGGTGTGATGTGTTAATTTTATTGTGGTTTTAATTCGTATTTCCCTGATGGTTAATGATGTTGAGCATCTTTTAATGTGGCCATTAATATATCTTCTTTGGAGAAATATCTATTCAGCTCTAGCTCATCTTAAAATTGCGTTATTTGTGTTGAGCTGTAAGTTTTTCAAAATAATCTCTTATCAAATATATATTATTTGCAAATATTTTCTCCTAATCTGTGGGTTTTTTCACTTTTTTAATAGTGTCCTTGGGAGCACAAAAGTTCTAAATTTTGAGGAAGTCCAATTTATTTTTGCTTTTGTTGCTTGTGTTAAGAAACCATTGCTTAATCCAAGATTATAAAAATGTACACTTATTTTTCTTCTAATAGTTTTAGCTCTTACATTTAGGTGTTGGATATATTTGGAGTTAATGTATATGGTGTGAGGTATGGGTCCAAATTCATTCTTTTGCATGTGGATATCCAGTTGTCCCAGTAACATTTATTGAAAAGACTATTCTTTCCCCCATAGAATTGTGTTGGCACTATTGTTGATAACCAATGGACTGTACATGTGAGATTCTATTCCTACACTCTCAACTCTATTCCATTGATCTAAGTGTCTATTCTTATTCTGAATTACTTTTTAAAATGTTCTGGATTCTGAACCACATTTTCCTCCAGAGTCTTAGGGATTAGATAATATATTGCTGTTAACCCATGGGGAGGGCACTGTTTTTCCAGCTCCTCAGACATCACCACATTACGTTCGTCATCTGTCTTACCTTGTGATCTCCATGGCATACTCTAGGAAATTCTGAAAACAGAGCTGAAGCTCGTCATAGGTTTCCTGACATTCACACCATCACTGTGTTTCAGCATGGTAATGTGATTATTTTTAGAATCCAAACCTTGAACATGAGATGCTGTCTACTAGCTGGAAGGTTGGCAGCCTTCAAGAAATCCCCAATCTCTGAACTCCTGCTATACAAATGTGAGCACCCAGGAACCATATTTGGGCTTGGTGACTCTGACCATCTCCATGTTTGAGTGGTCCTGTGCCAAGATGAACTAAAAATATATTCTCCCCTGGGAATTTGAAACTTGGGAAGAAGGGGCTGAGAATCTAGGAGTCCTGGAAATCAGCATTTTGATGGAAATAGTGTGTTAGACCAGAGAGAAGGCTGCTGAGATCCTCAGAGCTGTTCTGCTTTGGGGCTTCTTCAGAAATACCCATGATCCTTCTTGTAAATCCTAATTTTTTGCTTAAAATTAATCAGTTTCCGTTACTTGTGAGGGAAAACATTCTTTATTAGTATCTTAGTGAATGGCTCCATGTGGTAAAGGATGGATGGATGGATGGATGGATGGATGCCTTTTTTCCTTTTTTTTTTTGCGCAAATATGCATTTATCTGCCAGGAGCAGGGCATTCTGAATGCTTAGGCACTGAGAACACCCTGGCAGATAAAGGATGGTCCTGCCTGGTAGGACTCACTATTGTGTTGGAGTTGTGCTGAATGTCAGATAGATGTGCCATAGTCAAAGACTAAGAGAGTGCTGAAGGGGTTCTGAGGCTCCAGAGAAATCAGGGAAGGCTTCCAGAGGAGGTGACATGGAGTGCAGTCTGTCTGGTGGCACATGAGAGATTGTGAGTTCTAGGAGAAGAGCACTGTGTGTGCTGGGGCTCAGGAACCTGAAGGATTCAGGGTATGGGGGGATGTGAAATTTGTGGGGTTTTAAGCAGGGAAATGAAGATCTGTGGTTTACAAAGCTCACCCTGGTATAGGTGGGATAGAGGGGCGAGAGGCCAGGAGACCATTTTGGAGGCGGGTCTGCAGATTAGGTGGTAAGGCAGGGATGGAAAGGGAGGAGAAAACCCAAGTTAGGAAGTAGGCTGTCCAGATCAGGGGACTAGCTCTCCACTGGGGACAGTGCAGTTTAAAGAAGGGGAAGGAAGGAGAGGGGGAGGTTAGAATAGAATGAGTATGAGATGGGGGTGTGGGAGAGGGGTGAGAACTCTGCTGCAGTGAGGCCTGGCAGTCAAGGCAGGGCTGGCGGAGGTAGGGGGCAACAACCTCAGGGCCCCTCTTTTGTTGGGTAGATGAAAGGGGCTCCGTTTGACTTTGTTTTATGCCAATCAGGTGCAGCTTTTGGATTCCTGGCTAGCTGCCATGTTGCCTCCAGCAAAGGTTTGGCGGCCTTGGTATTGTTGACCCTTTGTGCTGGATGGTGAATGTATCTGCCTTGCAGACCTGGCCCTGGAATCAGGTATTTGGAATGCATAGCTAATGTGTTCCACTCCCGACCTTGGTATTATTATTATTCCACAGTATCACATCTAATTGACTATTTCCAAACGTTCTTGTACATTTTGACTGTACACGCAAGGGAGGTTGCCAGCAGCCCCTCTTTGCTCAGGCTGCTTCATCTGTGAAGTTTACTGGTACCCCTTCTTCACAGGTACCTGGTTCATCTCCAAACCCTGGTTCATCTCTTAGCTTTACCCACCTATCCTTCTGGCCATCCTCAGCAGGGAGTTGGATGATATACTGTTGTGTGCAAAGGACAGTCTTAGCCCCAGGACTGCCCACTCCTTCTCTATGTGTGGGTCTGTGTGGAGATGGATGGGTGGGTGGGCTGAGGTATCCAGTGCCTGGCATAGGGGTGGTGGTGAGGAGCAGTGTTCTCAAGTGGGTCACCCCTCCCCCCCATAGTGGGATCAGCAATGGTCTTAGGGGCTATCTAAATCAGGTGGCATTGAATCACCTGTTGAGTGAGTCCTTCCCTTCTCAGTCCTCTTGTGCTCCCTCTGACAGTGTCGAAGAGAGAGGATCATAGGCTCTCTGAACACTGCCAATCTCCCTCCCTGACCAGAAGCAAGCAGCTCACAGACGGTGCAACATCATTTAATATTTATAATTTTTTTATGGTTACCTTCTAATTTTGGCATGTTACTGTTTTCAATTTAAGGCAGCCATATAAGGTTTCCTTTTGGGGGGTATTTTTAAAATTGTGGTAAATATACATAACATAAAATTTACAATTTTAACCATTTTAAGTGTATAGTTCACTCATTAAGTATATCCACAATGTTGTGCAACCATATCATTTTCTATTTCCAAAATTTTCCATCACCTCAAACTGAAACCTCATCCCTTTAAACAATAACTCCCTAGCCCTTGGCAACCACCATTCTACCTTCTGTCTCTGAATTTGTCTCTTTTAGGGGCTTCATATAAGTAGAATCATATAGTAATTGTGCTTTTGTGTCTGGCTTATTTCACTAAGCATCAACTTTTCAAGGTTTATCCACGTAAATAGCATGCAGCGTGCAGAATTTCCTTCCTTTTAAGGCAGAATAATATGATATACCACATTTTGTTTTTCTGTTCATCAGTTGATGGACACTTGAGTTGTTTCTACCTTTTATCTATTGTGAATAATGCTGCTATGAACATTGGCTTGAAAGTATCTGTTCAAGTTCCCACTTTCAATTCCTTTGCATATATACCTAAAAGTGGAGTTGTTGGATAAAGTAATAAATTTTCCTTTAAGGAAAAAATGGTTTTAAAAAAGAAGGCACAATTAATTATTTAGAGAAAAATATTAAGTAACAGAGTGGGTCACTGTAATATAGTGGAAAAGATGGAGCTGACCAGAAGTGATGGCTGGTGCAGTAGTGCAATATAGCTCTAGTAGTAGCTCCTTAAAGGGTGTGCATGCTGGAATGACCCAACTTTGAGAACCACTTAAATTCTGCCTGCTCTAGCTATCATCTCTGTAGCTTTGGGCCATTATTTCACCTCTAAGCCTCATCTGTAAAATGGGGATGATATTCCTTTTTTGTCAAAATAAATATTTTTATTGATTTGTAGAGACAGGGGAAGGGACAGGGCGAGAAAGAAACATGGATGTGAGAGCAGAACATTCATCGGCTGCCTCCTGCACACCCCCTACCTGGGATTGAGTCTGCAACTCGGTCATGTGCCCTGACTGGAAATCAAGCCAGCAACCTTTGGGTGCTTGGGGAACAATGCCCAACCAACCCTGGCCAGGGCAGGGGATCATATTTCATTTCCCTTCAGGTTGCTGTGTGATTCTGATGTGGTCGCATGTGAGAAGCCTTCTCACTGCTGGTGCCCTTTACCCCTTGCCCCTCTATGTGCTCAGAGACCACAGCACAGCTACAGGCACTGGACCAGCTCTTCCTCTACAAGTTCCTTAAAGGGTGTGCATGTGGTGTTGTGATCCAGAGTCTTATCTCCCTAATCGCATTCTTCCCCTTGCTCCTATTGCTCTGACCCCTAGAACAGAACCCAAAACGATCAGGGATCTCCCTGAACTTTACAAATGTATTTTTATAGCGCTTACACTCTTGTGCCAATTTTGTAGCTTTTCCCCCCTTGTTCCTCCTTTTCAATTTCTTTGTGGTTTTTTTTTTTACTCCTTTCATTTAATTACTTGATTAACACTTTCCATAATGTTTATTGAGCACCTGTGATGTTGGAAAAGGGAGATGTGAAACATGAGCTTCAACACCAGGAATTCTAGACAGTGCAAGTTTCTTTGGATTTATTCCCAGAAGTAGAATTGCTGGGTATTAGGGAAGTTCCATTTTTTATTTTTTTGAGATGACTCCATACTGCTTTCCACAGTAGCTGTACCAATCGGCATTCCCACTAACAGTGCATGAAGGTTCCCTTTTCTCCACATCCTCACCAACACTTATTGTTTGTTGATTTATTGATGATAAACATTTTGACAGGTTTGAGGTGAATATATTGCACTCCTGTGTCATTGCACCCCAATGTTCATTGCAGCGTTATTTACAATAGCCAGGATTTGGAAGCAGCCCAAGTACCCATCAGTAGATGAATGGATAAAAAAGCTGTGGAACATTTACACAATAGAATATTACTCAGCCTTAAAAAAGAAGAAAATCTTACCTTTTGTGACAGCATGGATGGACCTGGAGAGTATTATGCTAAGTGAAATAAGCCAGTCAGAGAGAGACAAGTACCATCTGATCTCACTTATATATGGAATCTAATGAACAAAATAAACTAACAAAAAACCCTGATATTTATGAAGAAATTTAATAAAACATAATCGCATTAAATATGTCAAGTGAAAAAGCAGGAAAGATACCAGAAAGACAGAAATCAAATGTTAATAGCTTCTAACTTTAGGGGATGGGAATGTAGGTCACTTTTTGTTTCCTTTTATAAAAAAGGTATTTTTTTCCCAAGGTTTTTTCTTTCCCAGTATTATTTTCCAAAATTTCTGTAATGAACATTATTAGTTTAATAGTCTTCCCTCCCTCAGTTCATAAAAATCAAAACACAGCTCTGGCTAGGAAGTCCTCGATCCTCTTTCAAGGAGTTGCATAGCTGAGGCAAAAGGATGTGGTCAGTCGATGCTGCTTGTTCACCCAGCTCCTTCTCTGAGCACTGGGGGTTGGTTCCTAGGAGCAGCATTATAATTAATATTTCACACAATCTTTGATGAAAGTCTGTTATTAGTTTAGGATACTTCCTTTAACCTAAGCTCATTTTAAAGTTTAGGGGCCAGACTATTTTGTGGCTTTTTGAAAGAAATGTCTTCTATTTTTTAAATATTAAAGCATTTAAAAAATATTAAAATATTTTCTCCCCTTCTTTCAGATAACCAAAACACAGGTGACTCTCCATTGTTGGTCAGTGCTGGAAGCCAACTCCTAGTGAGGGCTGTTAACTCCGTGGTAATGGAGAGGGCACATTTTAAGTAGCTCTTGGGAACTTGTTATAATTTTGTCTCATAATAGAAAACCAAGCTTGTGTCTTGTTACTGAGCACAGTATTTGGTGACCAGCAGAAAAAAAGAACTTTCCAAAGTCAGACTTGGAGCCACTGCCATCTACAAGGTCTGTTTTATCTAATAGGGTGTGTGGGGCCTAACAGACACAGGTGTATCCTGGCTGTGTGACCCTCTTCTGAGCCTCAGTCTCCTTATCCTCCTATATAATAAAAACCTAATATGCTGAGTGTCTGGTTGTCCGGTCAGCTGTTCAACCAATCAAAGTGTAATATGCTAATGATATGCTAAGGCTGCTCAACCGCTCGCTATGACATGCACTGACCACCAGGGGGCAGATGCTCCGACTGGTAGGTTAGCTTGCTGCTAGGGTCTGACCAATCGGGACTGAGTGAGATGGGCTGGACATGCCCTGGAGCCCTCCCGTGGTCCCTCCCCAGCTGGCCAACCTCCCTCGTCCCTCCCCGGCCCTGATCATGCACCCATGGGGTCCCTCGGCCTGGCCTGTACCCTCTCTCAATCCGGGACCCCTTGGGGGATGTCAGAGAGCTGGTTTTGGCTCGATCTTGCAGGCCAGGCCAAGGGACCCCACTGGTGCATGAATTTGTGCACCGGGCCTCTAGTCTTTGTATAAAAGTGTATAAAAGTGCCTGTCATTTACATGTTAGTTTTCAAAGATGGCTAAACCTTCTCGTGTTTCTGGATGGTAGGGTGAGGTTTGGGCATGGGTTTAGATGGTAAAGCCATCTAAATGATCATCAAGACTTGCTGTGAAGTCTGGGACTGGCATGTATAGATTAGTGGTTAGAGATCCCTTTGAGAAATGGGAAAGCTCTGGCCCTTCTCCCCAGCAAAAAGCACAGAACTGTTTCAGGAGGTATTTGGCTGCAGGGCCTTCAAGAAGCAGTTGTGGCCTGGCTAGACTTCGGTGATGGGTTCTCCTTGTTGACTTTCTGGAGGGCCCAGAATGTGGGCCTGATACCCATGTGGGTGGGTCTGTGCTTTAGCCAGGAGGAAGGCCTGAGAAAGTTGATCTGTGTCTCTCTGCTTATATGTATGAGAATCTATATCCAAAGAGAAGAATAAAAAGGAAACCAAACGCACTTATAATAATTGTCTTCTGACATGTATAACCCTAAATGACTTAAAATAATAAGGTTCTAGCAGAATGAAGTTGTTCATTTATGATTCATAGAACGGTGGACATAAACACAAAGTTTTCCTTGGCTTAGGTCTCAGCATGCATATTTTCTGATTCTACTACATATGTAGAATTTTTATATAAAACAAAAGTGAGTTGGTGTGCATATGGGCGGATGTGTGCTATGAAACAAAAACAGTGGCCCTTTATATAGTTTTTAAATACAAAGTCATATTTTTTTTTTCTGACTAAAACTAATACAGACCTATTTGGGAAAATTTGGGTAATAGGCAGAACTATAAGGAAGAAAATGATCATCCTGTTTACATGGTCAGAATTATGCATTTCATGTAATTTTTTTCTGCTTTTAAATGTTTTAAAAATATTTTTTTATTGATATTTTTAGGCAGAGGAAGGGAGACAGAGAGAGGGATAGAAACATCGATGAGAGAGAAACATTGATCAGCTGCCTCCTGCACGCCCCCTACTGGGGATTGAGCCCGCAACCCGGGTGTGTGCTCTGACAGGGAATCGAACCAGCAACCTCTTGGTGCATGGGACAACACTCGACCAACTGAGCCACACCGCTAGGCATTCTGCTGCTTTTTAAAATTTAACATTATATTCTAAGCATTTTCCCCACATCATCAGTCACTTTCTCCAAACATCATTTTTTCATGCCTGTTGGAGTTGCATTGTATGAATATACAACTCCTTTAAGCATGTGGTGTTGTGGAAAGCATGTAAGCTTTGACTTAGAGGGAGAAAACCTGTCATTTCCTGGCTCTGAGTGACCTGTGGAGCCTAGGTTTCCTTATTTATAACACAGGAATAGAATAAGCCCCTTGTTGGGTTGCTGAGAGGACTCAGTGAGAATGGACAGAACCTCGCACAGTGTGGGCCCTCAGCAGTAATAGCTTCTGTTACTGTTGGTGGCAATGGCCCTGTTATCTATGGGCCCTCATAGTGCGTGTGTGTGTTAAGAAGCAGCAGCCCAGCTCTGGCTTTATTTTTTAAACAAATTCTTTTTTCTGGTGCTGTAATTTGTTCTTTTGCATTTCCCCCCTCTGTTCTGTGTATTTATGTAAGCTGCTTTATATCCTTTTTGCAGTAGGCAGATAGAAATAGACACTTAACTCTTCCCTATAGTGTTGGATGTTTAGGTTGTTTCCAATTTCTTGTTATTGTAAATAATACTGCACAGAATATCTTTGTGCATCAAGGTCTGTCCTGGGTTAGATTTTTTCCTGGAGCTAGACTCCTAGACATGGAAGTACAGGGCCAAAGGGCATATGCATTTTTACCCCTCTAATCCAAATTTCCAAGTTTCTTCTTAGAAGGTTGTACCAGTCTACACTCACAAGAGCAGCCATGTAAGAGAAGTCCGTGTGACTGATATCTTTTTTCTAGCCCCCTCTCCTTCCACCATGGCTCAGGGTAGCAGTGATCTAATGCTCACCTGGCTGCTGTGCTCTGTGCCATCATCAGTAAATGGAGCTCCGAGTTGAGGTCTGCTTCAGCCTTACTCCCCCCGCTTTTGGTAAATCTTATTTCTGATGGGAAGGCAGTCCTGTCGCCAGCCAGTCCTGCCTGCATAGACTGCCCCCTCTGCTAAACAATGAGCACATTCAGACCCAACTCGTGTTTTCAGTTATTAAAAAACGGAGCCGTCTGTCTCTGCCTGTGACTTTAATCTTTAAGCCTTTATTCCTTCACCCCCTTCCCCCTTCTCCCAACCCTTTGTTTGTGCACTTCCAATCTCTGGGATATGTGGGTCCAAGAGTTTCTGAATGTATTGTGCCTTCCCCTGGCAGCTACAGATGGTCGTAGCCCTGAGCAATGTTATTTCAGGGTAGGCAGGAGGCGGGAGGACTGCAGATGAGAGGGAAGGAGAGAACAGGAGATTGATCAAGAGAAGGTTCTCTTTGCCTCCAGCAGTCATTTGGACTTGCAAAACGTATTTTTATATAGCTCTGGAATTAGTGCTACAACTCTATTCTCTCCATTTTCAAAGTTGGTAGAGACCAATTCTCTCTAGGAGTTGCTTAGTCTTAATAAAGTTTATATCTTCCTGTGGTCTCTTAGCATTTCCTCCTGAGAACTAGTTCTTGTGGTTGAATTCTGTATATGTATATTTAAATAAAAGCAAAAATCCCAAGAAAGAATCTTCAGTAAAACCCCCAAGTCCCTTAAAACATAACCAAAAAATACAGAACATAAAAATGTCTTCAAATTCAGAAAGGGAACTCTTTTGGCAGCAGCTTGGGTCTGTAGTATCTTTTTGCTCAGGGCGGTCCAGAAAGTTGGATGTGCAAACCCAAGACAGGGCCAGGAGCTGACCTGTGGAGAGCGTTGGACATCGTCACTCTTATGGGCTTTCTTATGGGATCACTGGAGTGTAAGACAACATGAGGGAAGCTGGGCTGTGGGCACTCTGGCCTAAGGAAGGCTCTTTCCTGCTAATGCAGCACTTTTCTATCTCAGAGAGCTGCTTACACCTTCCTCAGAAGGGCCCTACCAAAGGTGTGTGTGTGTGTGTGTGTGTGTGTGTGTAACTTAGAACTTGGGCCTGGAGGTGCAGCTCTGAAGATGAGGCTCAGAGGAAGGGGACTTTTTTTGAACCTTTTTTTTTTTTAATGTATGCATTTTTACATGGGAACACTCCCTTTTTGTTTTCGAACTCTTTTCTGAGTACAAAGTTTCTGTAACATTTCAGCGTTTCATAAATATTGAGAAAATGAGAACCTCCCTACCCTTTCCAATGTTAATGAATCTGGCTTTTTCCATACAGATTTATAATTATACTCATATTAGTATTAGTATGAGTCTCATTTAAAAATTTATTTTCAAATTTCACAGCAGGGCTACAGTATACCTGTTCTTTTGCACTTTGCTTTTCCCTAATTGACAGTGTCTTGGAGATATTTTACATGTGTTCAGATAGCCCAGGTGTACTCTGTTTTAGTGGCTGTAGGATACTGCCTTGTAAGCATGTATCATTTAGCCAGTCCTTTTTTTTTAATTAATTAATTAATTTATTTATTTATTTTAATTTTGTTTTATTGCTTAAGGTATTACAAAGAGTATTACATATGTCTCCTTCCCCCGCCCCCCTTGACTTTCCCCCAGCCTCCCCTACCCCCCAGTGTCTTGTGTCCATTGGTTATGCTTATATGCATGCATATAAGTCCTTCGGTTGGTGGCCAATGAGGGTTTCTCTTGTCCTTTGCTAGGTGAACATACCTTTTAGAACCCTTGTGGAAGTGTTTCTGTGGATTTCTGTCTTAAAAATGGAAATTGCTGGGACAATTACATTTTAATAGATATTGTCAGAGCTGTTCCAAACTCCAAAAATTGTACTCGCTATGTTTATTGTATAAAAGTAATATTTTAAGTGAGTTACCACCAGGGAAAATGAAGGCTTTGTTTACCAGTAAAATCTCACGGCTATTTTTCTTTCTGCAATTTTTTTTTCTGTAAAATTTATGTCTTTATCTGACATTAATTTCGGTGTGCCCTGACACACCATCATACAGACCTGGGTTTGCAAACTTGAATTTGAAAAACCCAGCCTCCAAGATTAGTCACTTTTCATTTATTCATTGTATATTTATTGTGTGCCTGCTGTGTGCCAGACCTCCAATTCTGTGGTGATAAATACAAGGAAAATGTTCTCTCTCTGAGTGCTAACGTGAATTTCTCTTTGTGGTCATGTTTTCATAGCTGTGTCTTGGACAGACCCTGGGAGAATTAAGTCTGGTGGCATGTATTTGTGCAAAATGAATAGAATGCAGGTTTCCTGCAAAACAACAACCATGAAGCTGCTGGAGAATAACCTTTGTTCGTTGTAGTCAGGTTTTGGTGTCTATATCACCCACACTGCCCCATTAGGACATTTGTGCTCACTGAGGGAATGTGGTACCTTAGAGTGCAGTGGAGGGTCTCTGATGAGAGAAGTTCAAGTTTCTCTTTGCCCTGGGATGGGACAGTAATGCTGTTGATTATTTTGTTGACTTCTGGTGATCCCTGGTTCTAGTGATCTCAGACTTGAGTTGTTCACAATCCACTCATGCCATTTTCATCTTATCTACACACCACCTTTATTATTGTTAATTTTTTACTTTAAATGGACTTAATTATTTTATTTGATCTTCTCCTAATATTATCTTTGAAATAAAGTGCTAGTTACATTTTCCTCCAATGCATATTAAAGTATGGTAAATACATAACTATTACAGTAAAAAGTTTAGATCGATGATCCATCTTGAATTAATTTTTGTGTATGTTTTTTCCCCCCATATGGCTACCCAGTTGTTCCTGTTTATCATTTATTGAAAGTTTTTCTCCATTGGATTGTTTTGTTGCCTTTATTGAAAATCACTTAACTATGAGTTTATTTCTGGACTTTTTTGTATTTCACTGATCTGTTTGTCTATCCTTACACCAATAACACACTATCTTTATTAAGTAGCTTTATAAAGTAAGTTTTGAAGTCAAGTAGTGAAAGTCCTCCAACTTTTTTCTTTAAAATTGCTTTGAATATTATAGGTCCTTTGCATCTATGAACTTGGCATAGCTCTTCATTTATTAGGTTTTCTTTTAGTACTGTTTTGTGGTTTTTAGTATAGAGATCTTGTATACATATTTTGTTAAATTTATTCCTAGGTATCTTATTTTTTTATGCTATTGTAAATGATATATTTTTTTGTTTCTAATATATTAACATAGTTAATTTGTGTATATTGATCTTGTTTCATGAAAATTTACTAATCTCTTTTAATCCTAGTGGTTGTTTTGTAGATTTCTTAGGATTTTCTGTATAAATAATCAACCATGTTGCCTGTGAATAAAGGTAGTTTTACTTATTCCTTTCTAATCTCTATGCCTTTTAATTCTTTATCGTGCCTTATTGCATTGGCTAAAACTTTCAGTTAAAGGTTTTAAGAATTGATGAGAGTGGACTTCTGTGCTTTGTCTGATCATGGAAAGGAAAGCATTGAGTATTTCCCCATTAAATATAGTGTTAGTGATGTATTTTTCATAGATGCCCTTTATTGTGTTGAGGAAATTTTCTTTCTATTTCTAGTGTGCTGAGCATTTTTATCACGAGTTGTTATTGAATTTTGTCAGGTGTTCTTTTTGCATCTTTTGAAATGAGCATAGTGTTGTTGTTTTTTCTGTTACTATAATGCTGGTTGACCTCTACTTCCTCTAGTCCTGAGACTTGTGTTTATCTCCTTCCTATGCCATCTGCTAACACTCTTCTTCCTCTGCTGAAGGGGAAATAATGACATAACTAAGAAAACAGCCTATTATGTATGATTCAAGATCATGAATTAGGGCATACTAAAAGAGAAATATAAATGATATAGCCTTCTCCATAATATAAGCATTACTAAAGGGCTAAAAATCAAATCATATTTCCCCAACAAATTCCACTAGAATGTCAGAGATAGAACAAAGTCCCTGCCACTTCTGCTGTTTCCCTATCTCAAATTTTCACCTTTTGGACATAACCATTCATTCTTCCCAGCTATAATCTATATTCTGCCTATTGTCTGATCTGTGGGCAAAATAATCAACTTCTGGAAAATAAAAATCTGTATCAACCCATTAAAACCATGTTGTAAAGCAGGGGTGGGGAACATCCGGCCCATGGGCCATATAAGGCCCACGAAACCATTTGGTCTGGCCCTGCCAAGGCAACCACAGGTGGGACTCGAAATTCAATAAGTCTAGGAGCTTTTTTCATAGCAACATAAATTTATATTAAATGAATTATATTAAGTGGATGATGTTATAAATATTCAAATGGTCCTTGGCAGAAAAAAGGTTCCCTACCCCTATTGTAAAGCAATACTTCAAGGGAAATTTGTAGCTTTTTATGTTTAATATACAAATAAATTTTAGAAATGGCTGTAAAATTTTTTATTTTAGAGAGAGGGAGGGAGGGAGGGAGGGAGAGAGAGAGAGAGAGAGAGAAACATTGATGTGAGAAAGTCACATTGATTGGTTGCCTCTCACACCCACCCACCGGGGCCAAGGATCGAACGTGCAGACCAGGTATGTGCCCTTGATCAGGAATCAAACCCAAGACCCTTCAGTGTGTGGGCTGATACTCTAACCACTGAGCAACGCTGGGCAGGGCAACATCTACCTTTTTATATTGTGAAATATGAGACTCTGAATTTTGGAGTGACTCTTTAAGCTTTAACGGTAAAGTAACAGAGTTCCCAAGATAGTTTATTAGTTGATATCACCTTATCTTGTTGATTAATAATTGAGTCACTGTTAAACTGAGCCTATCGAATGCCTGGTGCTCCATAAGATAGGAAAACCTTGTTTTTAGAATATGTCAATAATTCCAGGAATCCTTGGCATGAAACATGGTTGCCAAATGTAAATTAAACCCCAGAATTATTTATTTGTGGGAATAAATAATTGCATAGGGATATGGTTCTCTATGAGATGAGTGAGTTCTATTTTCTCAGTGACTTCTATATTATAAAATGAGGTGATGTATTCCCAAGTTACAAATCTTCATAGACTACTTAACCTTGATAAGAAAGGAATGTGGAAAATTCTGGACAATATAATTGAATAGGAGTTGTAAGATGACAGACCCCGGACTATATTATCCTCTCTGGGTCTGCACCATCACTTGTTTACTTTGTGATCTTGGGCTGGTGGCTTACCCTCTTTGTACCTTAATTTTCTCATCTGTAAAATAGGGTTAATAATAGTATACCTACTTTTAACAGTCATATTTTGGATTAATGAATTAATATAAAGTGCTTAAAATATAACCTGGTATGTAGTCAACTCTCACTAAATATTCACTATTATTATTATTATTGTTATTTGTAGTAGTATACTAGTACTTGTGATACTTATTTCTTAATCTTTGGCAGGACTGCCTTGCCTTTTTTAGCTTGTTCAGCCTACTCAAGAATTGCCAGCCCTGGCCATGTAGCTCAATTGGTTAGAGTAGCCGTGGGCAAACTATGGCCCGCAGGCCGGATCCAGCCCGTTTGAAATGAATAAAACTAAAAAAAAAAAGACCGTACCCTTTTATGTAATGATGTTTACTTTGAATTTATATTAGTTCACACAAACACTCCATCCATGCTTTTGTTCCGGCCCTCCGGTCCAGTTTAAGAACCCATTGTGGCCCTCGAGTCAAAAAGTTTGCCCACCCCTGGTAGAGTGTTGTCCCCATATGCCAAGGTTGAAGGTTTGATCCCCGGTCAGGGCACATACAAGAATCAATAAATGCTTAAATAAGTGGAACAACAAATCAATCTCTCTCTCTCTCTCTCTCTCTCTCTCTCTCTCTCTCTCTCTCTCCCTCTCCCTCTCCCTCTCTCTCCCACTTCCTTTTTTTCTTAATAAAAAGAATTGCCATAGCTTTGGTATTACCCTACTTCTCCTTGTGTGTGGCAGGGCAGGGCACTCTCAGTTTTTTTTTTATTTGTCATGGTGCCTAACAGGGGTGTACTCAGGTGGCCTTACGAAGTTGCTCTGTAAAGTCAGTATCAGTTGTTAAATAAATTACTCTCTGCCACCCCTCCCCAGGAGCGTCTCCACTGCCTTGTACATGTTGGAAGCGGACTTGCATAAGGGGGAAGTGAGTGGCTGGCCCCACCCTGAGGTGCCCCTGCCCTATAGGTACATTTTAAGTATGCTGAGCATTCTGTGCGTGAATAAGACACTCCTAAGCTCAGTGAGAAGAGAAGTTCACCCAATGGGTTTTTCCTGACCAGGTAACAGATGAAAACCGAACTGTAAAAGGTGTATTTATTTGGACGATAGTGAAAAGAAAGGAATCACAGTTGTCACACTTCTGTTGTCATTAGTATGATACCTCTGTCTGCTTCATTATAGGCTTCCCTGGAAGATTTTTTCCATTTGAAGTTGTAGGTTGTTAGGCAGATAGGTTCATTGTTTCCTAATTCTGTATGACTTAATATACAGTAGGTGCTCAAGAAGTGCTAGTTGAAGGAATGATTTAAAATTAAGATGAGGGATAGCAATCCTTCCTTCATTTATCCATCTGTTAAGTCATCTATTGATTTGTTCATTGGTTTGGGCACTTATCTGTTCACCCAGAATTTATTGGGTCTTTGCTTCCTCTGGGCCAGAGGGACTCAGATGAATCTGGATAGCCCCCTTCCTTGTGGAGAGACAGCTACAGGAGTACCCTCTGCAGTGCTGCTGACCAGCCTGTCAATGCAGGGAGGGAGATAATACTGAGCCCAGTGAGGAGATGAGCAGAAGGCTGCTGACTCCTGCTGATTGGGGTAAGGAGTTGAAGGTGCCATCCAGCAGCACAGTTAATGCCATCACAGTCAGATCTGCCTAATAAAAGGGTCCCCAGACCCCAGCAGATGGCTTGCTAATTTCATTTGTCTGTAAGGATCCTTTGCCTTGTAAACATTTTATTAGACCATTAAGTTGCCTTTAGCCTCTCCCACGTTTACTAATGCTGAAGGCTGAGCATCCGCTTCCATTTTTAGGAAACTATTGCTTTTCCAGAGGCTTATTCTTTGACCTAATTTATTCTGAATCCTACAGACCTGGTTTAATTCGCATGACTTGGATAACTGTCTTGCAAGGGAGGGTTTTCCTGGAGTTGGGAGATGAGCTAGATAAGTGCAGGAGGCTCTGCCTGCTGAGGAATTCGGTGGTGCATTACAGTTGTATGCCTTTTAAAAACGAGTCTTCTTGTAAGCTATTACTGACAGTGCAGCATTTTGGCAGTGGGGCGGCCAAGTGTACCAACCCATTTGGATCATGTTTTTGCCCTCTTTTTCCAAGTTAACATAATGACTCTGAGTATTTTACAATGCAATGTAATACTGATCTTCAGAACCCATTTTAATGTTGTAGGGATAAATGAAGACCATACATCACTCTGGTATTTCGTTTTGTGTCTTATGTTCTTCTAAGGAATATGAAACTGTGAATGATGCAGCTGGATTGTGTGAGGCATTCTGGAACACCTTTCTGGGAGGGGACTGCTGGAGAGCTTAGGTTCACTGACTCTAGGCAGCATCTTTTCATTTTGGCCTTCTGGTAGTATTTGTAAACCTTGGAGGAGGCAGAAGTTCCTCATTGTGATCGGCTTGCTTGAAGGTATTTAACTTGCCATTAACCTCGGAAAATATTCCTGTCTTTATCAGACATGTTTTGAATGCAGCTTTAGAGGAAGGGGTGATGGGAAATGCTTCATCTGTGCTGTGGGAGTCCACTTGGCTTGGAGCACACTTGTCACTTCTGTCTGCATACGCACAGAACACAGATTTGTTTTGAAAGTTGAGCATACCTGAAAAAAAGATGACGAAGGTATGACATAGCAACAGTTGTGTAGCAACTATTGCTGTTGGTACTTTCTATTAGGGAAGAGGAGGGACAGAGGTAAAATTGGTTCCTCAGCATGTGTTATTTCTGATCTTTTAAATTTTATTATTTTATTTCTGATCTTTATGTAAGGTGGGTGGTATTGTTACCTGACCAAAGTTCATGTGCCTTTTGCTTCAAAAGGCCAAAACTCAAAATGTCAGAGTTTGTAATAAGGATAGAGAGTTTATTGGTCAAGAAGGTGCCAACTAAGAAGATAGAAGACTTAGTGGTGCCTCAAATCTATTTTAGGAAAGAAAGTAGAGTTCAGGCTTCTTTTATATCAAGGGAAGGGAAATGGGAAGGGCAAAAAGTGATTAATTGCTGTTAGGTATGATCAAATAACTGAATCAATATCCCCTCCCCTGGAAACTGACCTTTAGACCACTTCACAACCCACATTTCCTTTTGCTTAGACCACATTTCACTTCCAAAGACCATTATCTTTCCTCTCAGGACCCGCCCAGAAAAAGCCGACCTAGAGTCCTTTAAAAATTTCTGACTCCCCATCCCTTGGTGCTGGCGCCATTTTGGGGCTCAGCCCATCTGGTTTTCCAGATGACCTAATAAATTTATAATCCTTTACCCCTTTTGGCCTCGTGTGTCTCTCCTTCGGCGACCCTAACAGACTGCAGCCATATGGGCAACAGCAGGTTGGGTTTGAGGAAGATTGTGAAACTTACTTGTTCTTCGTCTGTTGACTCTAGTTGATGTGAGTCCAGTCATGAGGTTCCTGTAAATCTTTGATAAACAATCATTATTTTTGTACATATTTCCCTTATCTTCTCCAGAGAGGCACTTCTGGTAAGGGGCTGTTTTTGTAAAATTCAAGCTGCCAGCAGAATTCCTCTAATGATTAGCATGTCTATATGCAAGAAGCTATTAACCTGAAGGCCATGGGAACAAAGCAGGCTTGAACAAGATGGAGTCAGAGTGGCCAAGCATCTCACTGTGTTATAGTATTTTCTCTGTGTAACAGATGAGAAAATGGAGGCACAGAAGTGCAGAACTGGGATTGGGACACCACCTTGCTTCACTGCACTGCTCTTGACTGGTCAGGAGACAGATGGAATAAGATCTGCAGAAAGCTTTTCCTGCCTACTCAGAAGCCCACCTGCAGGAGCTGGGGTCTTAGAGTTGGGGGTGGGCAGCCGGGATCCTGCACCCAACATAGGCACAGCTCTCTACATTTAGACTACCCACATCTGAAAAGACCCAAGAGCTCTAGTTCAAGAAAATTGCATCTTTGAATATCAGAATGTGTAAAGAGTACATTTATCGCCATAATTTAGGCTTCTTGCTTAATTTTAAAATACCAAACTTGCCTGGCCAGCATGGCTCAGTGGTTGAGTATTGACCTATGAACCAGGAGGATCGATTCTCAGTCAGGGCACATGCCTGGGTTGCAGGCTCACAAAACTTTTTTTTGTTAAGGATTTACATTTGGCATTTACTCAATTATAACTGATTGTGGATGGACAGCTCAGTAAAATTCTAGATGAGAAGGTCCTGTTAATAATCATGAACACCCCACTCCACCCCGCACCCTTGGGGTATTTCTGAAGGGTGCTAAAGAGAGTTTTGATGCTCATTTGGCTGCCGAATGAACTTAAAATCTGACTTCAGGGCTTATAATTTCTGGAATCCCCAGATTTCAGTTCTGGTAGATTCCAGGCTGGTAGTAACATCAGATCACCTGGGAAATTTGCCTGCTTGCCTGTCTACTTTGTTCTCTCTTTTGATAAATGATAGATTTTTGGTTCCTAATCTTGGGAGATCCCCCCCTCCCCCGCCCCCGAATTATCACCATTGAAGAAACTCCAGGCAGTTTCTTGGATTTGGGCTCAATATGAGGAAGTCATTTCAAACAAGGCAGCCAGGACCTCCTGGTGCTGCCTCACTATTTCCCTGTCACTAAAGTGTCCCAGCAAAGACTGTACTCCCCTTTGAGAGGTGCCACCATTGGGCAGATGGTTGTCCCTTTTAGCACCCTCAGAGTCTGTCCTTGCAGATTTCAGTCTAATAGAAACCAAAGTTACTTTACTTCTCCCACTTCACTTTCCCTTTCTCCCCCCTTTCTCTCCTTTTATCTGTTTATCTTCTCAGGTTATTGGATACCCCGTTAAGTCAGGAGCAGAAAGGATGACTAAGATGTCATTCCTGCTTTCAAGGGGGCTCACAGTTTAGAGGGAGAGAGACCTGCAGCAAGACAAACTAGTGAATTCTGTAGGGAGTCACACCTTTAATGTGAGCTGTGTCAGGTCTCGTGTTGTGACCAGGGCAATGTGTTGTCTGAATTACCCTTGAAAATGACTTGAAAGGGGGCTTTGTTGAAGGTGTCTTTTTTTCTCAGGTCAATGTAGGGCCAGTTTATCCTCTGGCCTTGGAATGGATTGCTCTGTTGAGCACAGACGAAGTAGTTAGCTGATGTTTAGGACTAACTGTGTATGAAAAATTCCTATATTTTAAATGTTAGGATCACAGCTCACCTCGAAGGCCTGTGAGAACTGAGAGAACTCTCCCTTTGAAAGAGCAGGGTATGGTATTTGGTATTTCTCAAACTGGTTTAGGCAGGGTAGAAAACACATGCAGAGTCATGTAGGTTTGAAAGACCACGGCTAATCCAGGAAATTGTGGGTTTGTGTGTCTGAGTAGACAGTATGGGAGGGAAAGACAGTGAAGAGATTTGGGGACTTGGAGAGAAACAGCCAGCTTCTAGAGAACTACTTTGGGTCCTGGGTCAGAGTAGGAAGCCAGTCTTTCTCAAGTACAATTATTTTAGAACCATCTTCACAAACTCTGTCATGGGCTCAAGGCCACATATGTTCTAATTTAATATTTTTCTTTGAATCAATTGAGTTAAAACATTTTTTTTAATCCTCACCTGAGGACATTTTTCCATTGATTTTTAGAGACAGTGGAAGAAAGAGGAAAGACAGAAATATTGATATGAGAGGATATCATCAATTGGTTGCTTCCTGCATGCACCCTGAGCAGGGTCCAGGCCAGGGAGGAGCCTGCAACTGAGGTATGTGCCCTTGTTTGGAATTGAACCTGGGACCCTTCGGTTTGAAGGCTGATGCTCTATCCACTGAATCAAACTGACTAGGGCTCAATTACATTTTTTAAAATAATCCTATGGAAATTTTGTATTATTTAAGCAAGTGGAAACCAGTATTCTTGCCTATAAATAGAGTAAATATACATGTTGGCGCGCGCACATGCGCGCGCATGCACACACACACTGAATACCAAACAGTTGTCAAAATCTACTCTGCTGCAGGCTATGAACTTGAGCCACAGTTTTATTTGAGAGATTAAAAGAAAACCAAAAAATTAATAATTTTCTTACACTATAATTCCAGATCATTATGTCACCCAAAATACAGGTTGTCCCTAAAAAATGTATACACATTTTAACAACTGATAGCTCAATTTTGAAAATGAAATGTATTTTAATAAACACTGCCTTTATAATTATTCAAAGTGTGTGTATACATTTTTGGGGGATACCTTATATTTCCCATTTTGGGAAACACTGCTCTAGGCAATGGGGAATCACTAAAAGTTTGTAAGCAGTTTATGCTTTAGAAAGTAAGTTTGTGCAATTCTTTGAGTGGTGGTTGGAATAGGTAAAACTGGAGGCGGGAAGGCTGTAGTTTAAGGAAAAAAGAAGCCCAGGAGAGAAATGCAGAGGAATAGGCTCTGGGGAAATGGCTACAGCAGGGGAAGTGGGACTGTTGCATGATTTAGCAGAGAGAATGGACAGGACTTGGGAGCAAATGATGAGAAAGGGGGATTCCAGAGATGACTTGGCTTGGTCTCCTGGGTCAACCATAGTAGCTCCAACTGTGACTGAGGAGTGAGTGAAGAGGCAGGTTTGGGGATCAAGGAGGCATGTTGAATTTGAGGCTTCTGCAGAAAGTCTTCATAGAGAAGTCAAGTGAAATACATGTATATCTATTGGTAGGTATAATTCAAGATCTCTGTTAATGGAAAGAAGAACAGATTTTCCCTGGTCAGCACGCTCAGTGGTTAGAGCGTCAGCCTGTGCACCGGAGGGTCATGGGTTCGATTCCCAGTCAAGGGCACATACCTGGGTTGTAGTTTCGATCCCCATCCCTGATCAGGGCATGTGTGGGAGTCAACCAATTGATTGATCAGTGTGTCTCTTTCACATCGATGTTTCTCTCTCTTTCCCCCTCCCTCCCTTCTTCTCATCCTCCCCCCTTCCTTCGATTCTCTCTAAAAATATCAATGAAAAAAATATCCTCAACTACTCGGGTGAGGATTAAAAAAAAGAACATAATTTAGAGCTAGATAAATCTGGGTTTGACTCCTGGCTCCACCTCTCATCTATTGGACCTTGGTTTCCTCTTTTGACTGAAATTGCAAATCCCAACCTTAAGGATTACTATGAGGGTTGTTGGTGTGCCTGAGCTAGCATGTGGCACAGAACAGATGCCCAGGAACCAGTAATGATTACTTAAGGTCCTTCTACATTCACAGTCATATCTTGATATTTTGGAGAAAGCTGGTTTCAAAATCAGCAGATTGCTGCATGTTTTCCCTAGAATGAAAAAAGCATTATTCCACCTGTGTGATGACACTGGGCATTCTTGTGTTGGTGGGTTTTTGTGGTAGAAAGAGCGAATTGCTGACCTTTGTTTCCTGGGAACAAGCTCAAGCCAGCTGAGCATCCTGGGATTCTTCCCCATCCATTTCTGTCTGCTTTTTATATTAGCAACAGTGAAAGGGCCCTCTCCATCTGCTTAACTGGCTTTGCTTACTGCCCAGTGACTTAGAGAGGAGTAATTGGGAGGCCAGAGCTTTGCAGTTACACAGCCTCCCCACTTATTGGCTTTGTGAGCCTGGCCAAGGGTACTGCCTGAAGTCTCTGTTCTCATTCGCAAAACAGGATTTAATAATACCCACTTTGCAGTTGAGAGGATCAGAGATAATATACCTAGAGAACTGGTTTAGTTAATGTATAGATGTGTGGTGTATATTTTAAATACAGGTGTTGTTCTTAGTTGTGTCATCTGTAAAGCTCCTTATGGTAGACAACTTCTCACCTCTATAGGGGATGTGGGAGGCAGTTATTAATATGAAAGTCTTCACCCAGAGATAACCCTTTGTTACTTGAAAATGCAACATGTGAAGATCTAGATTGATCAAGAAGAGAGATACATATACTTCCCACTTGGAGAATATTGGTGTGGAATGGGATTGTGGAGGATATCTCTAATTTTCTTTTGAGGCAGTGGAAGGGCTGGGAGGGCATGGGCTGCCCCAGTTTGTATCTGAACAGGGGCTGGCCCTTACTTCATCACAGGCGTTCCTCCACTGTCCTTTAGTACTGGAGTCAGCTTTTGGTGTTGCTCCTTCTGCTTATCCAAGTGCTGGTCAGAGACTGGCTCCTGTGCCTGTTGTGAGCCTTCTGGCCCTCTGCCTTACAGGAAGGACTACATCAAGTTCTTGTTGCACTCAAAGCCCTACTCTTGAGTGTCACCTCTCACTGATATTGAGTGCAAAAAATAATGAAATGAATGCCACCCAAGAGAAGGATTTGAAGCTGGTTGAGAGTCACATTCCAAGAGCAATGGTTAAAAGCTCTATGTCAAAAAAAAAAAAAAAGCTCTATGTCGACATGGGAAATATTTGGTTTAGAGACATGACTTTCGCTTTGACCCTCTGCTGTGGAGTTTTTTTAGAGAGGCTTATAAAAAGAAGCATATTTAGGGGTAGAGTTTCTACTCTGTTGGAGATAGCAGAATAAAAATTCAGATGATCTCTGTGGACTTGGACACTGAGCCAACGCCAACATGATGAATGAAACAAGAGTAAGTGAAAAGGGTGTTGGGCGTTCCAGCTAGCTACCAGCTTCCCCAAGCAGTAATGGGCTGGCGCTGCCATGTCAGCTAGCTCCCTCCAGGCTGCTTTCCTGTGATCATAGGATCCATGGCCTGGGAAGCATTGTCCAGCCAGCACACATCTGGAGTACTGGCTTCCATCCTTGAGCTCATGGTTGGAGAGGAACTCTGTCAAACTATCATTGACCCTTAGGAGGGCTTTGGCCACCACACCACACCTGCGTTACTCAGTGGATGGCCTTGAGGGTAGGCCTTGACTAAGCAGTGTGACTGGGAGACCAAGGATGCTTTAATTAGAGACCTGAGTTATGATAGCTGCTTTCTTACTCATTGGTTGTGTGTTCTTTGCCATAAGAATCATCCTCCTGATTCTTGGTGATACCCCTGGTGAAGGGTCTGGAGATCTTTAGTCAGGGGAAAAGGGAAGTGCTTGGCATGTTCAAGTATGTAGGTGGTATAGTGGGAAGTGCTTTTGTAGTCTAGCTGATTTGGAGGGTTTGGGCAAACATTGTAATTTTTGTGAGCCTGTTTTCTCATTTGTACACAGGGAGCATTACACTTACCTCAAAGCAGACAGATGGCCCATTCCCATCGAAGACTTGTTAGAAGTCACAGGCAGGAGGTCTTGACTTCTCCTGAGAAAGGAAGAACTCTGCAGCTATGGCAGAGCTGCCCCATGCAATGCCTGGAGCCCTTGGGGTGCTGAACCAGTGGAAGGGTCTGTTCTCTTCCATTGGTCTATATGTCTATTCTTGTGCCAGTACCAGGCAGTTTTTAAAAAATATATATTTTATTGATTTTTTACAGAGAGGAAGGAAGAGGGATAGAGAGTTAGAAACATCCATGAGAGAGAAACATTGACCAGCTGCCTCTTGCACACCCCCTACTGGGGATGTGCCCGCAACCAAGGTACATGCCCTTGACTGGAATCGAACCTGGGACCCTTCAGTCCACGGGCCAACGCTCTAGCCACTGAGCCAAACTGGTCAGGGAAGTACCTGGCAGTTTTGAGAACAGTGGCTTTGTAATATACCTTGATATTTGGTATTGTGATCCCTCCAACTTTGTTCTTCTTGCTTTGGATTGTTGCGGCTATTCAGGGTCTTTTTTTTTATTCCATCTGAATTTTTGGAGAGTTTGTTCTAGGTCTGTAAAATATGCCATTGGTATTTTAATGGGGTTTGCATTGAATCTATAGATTGCTTTGGGTAGTATGGACATTTTAATGATGTTGATTCTACCAATCCATGAACATGGTATGTTCTTCAATTTGTTTATGTCTTCCTCTATCTTTTTATTCAATGTCCTATAGTTTTCCGAGTACAGGTCTTTTACCTCCTTAGTTAAGTTTATTCCTAGGTATCTTAATTTTTTTGTTGCTATGGTAAATGGGATTGTTGTTTTAGTTTCTCTTTCTGTGAGTTCACTATCCTATATAATAAAAGGCTAATATGCAAATCAATCAAATGGCAGAACAACCAGTCGCTTTGATGCACACTGACCACCCGGGGGCAGACACTCAATGAAGGAGCTGCCCCTTGGTGGTCAGTGCGCAGAAGCCAGGTTCACAGCTGGCAAGCGCAACAGCGGTGGCAGGAACCTCTCCCGCCTCCACGGCAGCGCTAAGGATGTCCCTGGGGTGAGCGGGCCTAAGCCATCAGTCAGACATCCCCCGAGGGCTCCCAGACTGCGAGAGGGTGCAGGCCGGGCTGAGGGACCGCCCCCCCCACCCGCCGAGTGCCAGAATTTCATGCACCGGGCCTCTAGTTGGTGTATAAAAAAGCCATAGATTTCTGGGTGTTAATTTTGTATCCTGCTACATTGTTGAATTCATTTATTAAGTCTAGTAGTTTTGGATATGGAGAAAAAGGAACCCTCACACACTGCTGGTGAAAATGCAGACTGGTACAGCCACTGTGGAAAACAGTATGGAGTTTCCTCAAAAAATTAAAAATGGAACTCCCATTTGACCCAGCAATCCCAATTCTAGGAATATATCCCAAGAAATCAGAAACACCAATCAGAAAGGATATATATACCCCTATTTTCATAGCAGCACAATTTACATAGCTAAGATTTGGAAACAGCCTAAGTGCTCATCAGTAGATGAGTGGATTAAAAAACTGTTGTACATCTACACAATGGAATACTATGCTGCTGTAAAAGAGAAAGAACTCTTACCATTCGCAATAGCATGGATGGACATGGAGAGCATTATGCTAAGCAAAATAAGCCAATCGGAGAAAGATAAATATCACACGATATCACTCATTTGTAGAATATAATGAACAACATAAACTGATGAACAAAAATAGATCCAGAGACAGAGAAGCATCGAACAGACCGTCAAACCTCAGAGGGAAGGCAGGGGAAGGTGGTGGGGGGG
>NW_005871138.1:551752-618286 GCF_000147115.1 Myotis lucifugus
GTGGCGCCATGTGGTGGGAGGGTGGGAGTGACCAGGGAGAGGTCAATGGGGGGAAAAGGAGACATATGTAATATTTAAACAATAAAGAATTTTAAAAAAACAACTCACACTGAAATCTTGATGTTATCAGCAAAATCCAAATAAATCTTTTGTGCCCCAGAAAAAAAGTGTAAATTTAAAGAAAAATATGAAGTAAGTAATAAGCCAGGCAAGACTCTTCAAGAATGTCAAGATCATAAAAGGTATTCTCCCACCCTCCACCAAAAGAAAAGGGGGGGGGGCAGGTGATATTTCTAGATTAAAGAAAAGAGACCATATCTAGAAAAAATAAAGAACAGTTCTGAAAGATGGGAAATGAAAGACAACTGGGGGAAATGTGAATATAGTTAGAATAGGTAATATGATGGTCTGTGTTAAATTATTGGGTAGGAGAATGTAGATGGTAGGCATTAACAGTTTAAGTACCATTGTGTCTGAACCTACTTTAAAATGGTTAGGGAAACATTTGTGTATATTATCTAAATTATATGTATTATATATATTTATATAACATATATACATATATGTACATAGAGAAAGAGAACACAAATGTAGAAACTATTAACAGTTGGTGGCACAACTAGGTGAATGATATATTGTGTTCATTATCCTGTTCTTTTAGCTTTGCTATAAGTTTGAAATTTTTCAAAATATAACATTGGGAAATTAAAGAACTAAAAGCAGCAATAAGCATGTCCCCATGAAGAAACCCCCTGTGGTTTAGCACTATACTCTGAGTCAAGCCGAATCCCTGTGGTGACCTGTGGCACCCACATTGTCACCCTCCTGTGTTTTAGGTCCACAACAGGCCATGGTTGTTTGAATTGTAGGGCCTTTGTACTTGCTGTTCCCCTTGCTCAAACTACCCTGTCTCTGTTTTGTCATTTCATTCTTAGCTCCAACATATGCCTCTGAGTAAGGGATCCCCAAACCTGCTTTTCTAATGCTGCCAGTCCTCAAGTTACTGTCACAACATCAAAATTTAATTTCTTTACTGCATTTCTTTACTGCATTGTCACCATCTGAAGTGACCTTTGTAATTAATTATATAATATTGTTTATCTGTCCTCTCTAGAATATAAGCTCCATGAGCATTGAATCCTTAAAGAAAGAAAACAAAGCCAGGAAGAAGCTGTGGATATAGCACAGTTTATAATGGTGGCATAAGAATGACTTAACATTTGAGAACTACTGTATTGTGGGATTTTCCTTCACGTCTTTTTGGAGTCCTTGCTGACTTATCATTTCTGGAACATATCTTTAATATTATATTATGATTTGATAAGAAAGAAAAAATTTTGACCTAAGAAAAATCATTCAGTGACATATCACTAATATAATGTAAGTTGGTTAGGAAATATGATATGAATTTTAAAAAGTTCAGTTTTCTTAGTTACATAAAATGTGATGGCTAAATTAAAAATGTTGTCTTGGTCAGTGAGGTAGAATTTATTCAGTAACTATTTGCAGCTGCAAGTTAAGATACTCAATAAAAAATAACCTATAGACCCAGAGGCCATCAGTTGACACCAGAATATTAATGATGTAAAGTAGGATTATAGAATTATCTGAGGCTTATTTATTTCTAGGAGGAAAACTGGAAATTATTGTGCATGGTGTCACCTAAAGGCAATAATTCAGATGCTTTTAAAGAAGGTTGGTGGGCAGCAGATCATGGCCTGATCAATATTACTCTTAGTGTATAGTTATGAGGGAATGCTTTTGCAGTCTGGAGGAGGGCAACAGCAAGATCACCTAATAGGAGAAACCTTGGTTGAAGATGTGTCTGGGGGAGTTGAGGTGGCCTGTGAAGAATTGAATTAGAAGATGCAGTGTTTCATTGTTGAGGTAGATGTAGCTTTTTTTTTTTTTGCCACCTCTCCTTCCTGCCATGTGACTACTACCTGGACCACACATTTGGACTCTCAATTATATTATGGCTTTTAACATCCCTAATTGGTTCATGGACTTAAGTCTAGTTTCAAGGTGATTGCAAGCCCTTGGATGTTAGGGATGCAGCCTGTGTTCCTTTTGTGTCTGCCTACATTTAGAATGGAATTGCACACACAGGTGGCAGGGCCTCTGCTGGGGAAAGGAACATGGGTTTGGGATTCAGAGGGCCTTGTTCTAGATCCTGGCTCTACTACCCCATATCTATGTGACTTTGGATAAAATGATGATGACTGTGACATTGATGGTAGAAGTTAATGAATTCATTGAGCCTTGTCTGTGAAATAAGGGTGATCATAATGTGTTGATGGGTCAAGTGAAATAATGTGTATAAGTAGTCATGGAAAATGCTATGAAGGTATTAAAATCATGATACTCAAAGTGAATTGAATTGCTAAAGCATGGGCTAATACATTATATTAGTATATAATCTTTGGTTGTAAAGGACATAAATTCAACTCAAACTGCTTCTTAAAATCAGCAAGATGATGACAACAGGCTTTAAGCACAGCTGGTTCCAGGGTATCAGATGATATGATCAGGACCCTGCCTCCATTTCCCTCATGTTGGCTTACTTCTCAGGCTGCTGGTTCCCATGAAATTGCAGAGCTGCTCATGGTTCCTCGATTCAGCTTTCTTTCTGCCGAGCCAGCTCCTCTAGCAGAGAGATCTTTCCCAGGAGTCCTAGCAGAAGGCACAGGAGAGACTGAGTAGCTGGATCTGGATCCCAGCCCTACACCTAGAGTTGGGACTGGAGTTCCTGCCACTTATATATTAGGGACTGAGTCAGGGAAAGAGGTGATCCCAAAGGAAAAGAGAGGCTCTGTGACTAGTCCAAGGGGTGCTGGTCTCCCTCATCACAGGAGAGGCACAGTTCCTGCATGGGGTTCCAAGTCTCTCACAGCCTAGCAGATTTACCAGCCTTCATTACAATCCAAACATTCTGCTATTTTTCGCTCTGGAAATTGTTGATAAAACCTTTCCTGTTTAGTTGAAACATTGCAAAAGTTACACAGGAAAAATAAACAAGACTCTGGCCAGTTGTGAAATGGAGAACATCAAAGTTTGGCCAGTCACCAAGCATAGCTTCCACTGGAGTGGCTTCATGTCTATGAACAGGTCTGTAGACATGGGTTTTAGTTTAGGTTCGGTTGGTTGCAGAACCAGAAACTAGGTGAGAATGGCTCTCGTGAAGGGATGGGTTGGGGAGAGGCAGAGCTGTGCTTGGGCTAGGCATGCTGAGCCCAGGTTGGAGCGGGTGGTTGTCTATACCACGCACCACAGCTGTGTTCCTGCTTGGCCTTCCACCTGCCCCAGCCAGGGTTCCTGTCCCCACATCCACCCTTCTACCCCTTGACTGGCCCACTCAGCCTTCACCTCAACGCCCATCTCATGGTTCTGTTTCTCAGTGAATCACACAAGATCCCCAGGGGAACCTGTTGGCTCAGCTTGCTGAAGTCACAGGTCACTGGCCACTTTCTTGCTAGGTCACTCTTGGGACAAAGCAGTGTAGTCCTATTCATTGTGACTGGTTTAGGCAATGGAGACTATAGATAGGTTGGAATCCTTTAACAAGAGAGGCAGGCAGGGGCAGTCGTTACCCCACTGCCTTTGGCAGTGGTCTTGAAAACTGTTTGCAGATACCTGACCTCTGGACCCTGGGATGGACTCATTATATGTATAGCTTAAGCATTTTTACTCTAATATCTTAGTAGGCAATAAGGTAACAATTTTTATTATAAAGTATTTATATTTATTGTGAAGTAAAATTTTCTTTTTCCAATTTTGGAAAAGAGACTAGGAAGGAGAAAATAAAAATTAACCATAATCCCACCACCATGGATAGTAGTTAACACTTATAACTTATGCTTTGTGCCAGCCACCATTGTATGTACTCATTAAATTCTTATAGCAACAATATGAGGTAGAATGGAGATATTTTTATCCTCATCCCTTGTTCTGAAACAGAAGTCAGGTCTGTGGTGTGTGTGTGTGAGGTATGTGTGACAAGGACACTGAGCCTATAGAGGTGCTGACAATAATGCCCTGGTTCAAGTACCAACCATGTTTGACCAAGTGCTAACCAGAGGTTATCATCCCAGGTGGAGTGAATGAGGTTGGGGTAGAAGTGGTATCCTGTCCAGTAGCTGATGTGGCACAAAGACAGGGTGTTACCTCCCTTGTCTCCCCGCAGGAGGTGCTTAAGGATCACCAGGTGAGACAATTAAACATATGCGTTGGCCCTCCAGTTTGGTTCTTAGTCCCCTAGGCCTAGATCCTCTGGGCCTGCTCACCTGCCCCTACAACCTGCCTGGATGTGTTTGAATTAAACAAATGCATGAAAGCTGGGAGACATTGGCACAGCTCCCTTTTCCTCACCTCCCATGAGCATAATTTGTCTCAGCTGTGGTCTTCTTTTCCACTCTTGCCATGATTATTGTCCTGGAGATAAGACCTCCTGGGAAACCTCATCATCTTAGAGGGGGGGTGGTGTGAGTGATTAGAATGAGTCAAATATTAATTATCATACTATTTATTGAGCAGTGTCTATATTTCAGGCTCTGCTTGGCACTATAAAAATATTTCCACTTTGCTCCACAACTTAGGTTTAATAGAAGAGGAAAGTTGGGGCTAGGGACAGGGTGAAAGGCTTGCTCAAGACCACACAGCAGGCCAGTGGAGAGATGGTGTTGGAATCCAGATCCAAGTAAGGGGCAGAGACCAAGAGTCAGGACCACAGTGTACATATGTTTCTTTTAATCCAAGTCCCTTTTTAGCAAGCTTTTGGCAAATAGCACTGGGAGTACAGAAAGATGCTATCCAAGAGATTGTACTTTGCATGATTCAAGGAACTAAAATGCAAGAAGGGAAAAATGAAAGAAAAAAAAAGACCAAGTGTAACAAGTTTGGGTAGGCCTCTTTAGTTGTCTCTGGCCCTGGCACTGACGTAGACTGTAAGAACCACTCTGGAAATAGCTGGTAACAGGACACCGTACTTTTAGCCTTTCTTTTCTCATTGTTGCCGGAAAAATAATCAGTTCTATATCTTAAGTGGGTGATAAAGTGGCTCAGACACCAGCTGTAACTTAAAACAATTTTTGTTTTAGTTGCTTTTAACAAACAGATGCGGCTGGCTCTCTGGACCAAGCACAGTGTTCTACTTACAGTGGGCTACTTGCGCCGCTCCACTGTCTTGATTTGTGTTTCCTTCTTTCTTTAGATGTGTCCATTCAGCCATTATTTTGGAATGTTCAGAGGTTTGGGTTTGGGGTTTAAAAGAGTGATTCTGGACCGCTATTCATTATAACAGCATTTATTGAATGCGTCCTGCGTGGCAGGCACTGCGCTGTACAGTGGGTGGTCAGGATGGGGCCCCAGCCCTTCCAGAGTTTATAATCTAGTAGAGAAGCCAGACAAATAAGAACCGAGCCTCTTCCCTCCCCAAAGGCAACCATTTTCAACTTTTTTAGTGAATATTTTTTGTATAATCTTTAAAACATGTTATTGTGCTATTTTTTGTTTTTCTCAGCTTCAGACATTATTTGTAGCCTCCCTCCTAAGGAAGACAGTCATTCTTCCCCTTCTCATCTGCTCTTTTCAGTTGTAGACGGGCATTCTTTCACATCTTCAAAAAGCTGAGAGGCACTGCACTTTGGGAACACTACTGAATAAAACCCAGTGCTTGCTGTCAGGAAGCTTACAGATAGTGAGGAGAGGGGCCTGTGAGCAGACAATGTAAGGATTAGTCATTCTGGATTAGATTTGAAGAAGGGGTGGGGCTGAAGTCCCCGGTCAGCTTGCCACCTCTGTGTCCAAGCTGGCTCGCTCTGGCCCGAGTGCTCTGGAGCACTCAGTGCTGTCCTGGCCCAACCACCATCCTCTCCCACTGGCACACAGCAGCAACTTCCCAACTGGCCTCTTGCCTTTAATAATCCATTGTCCCCACTGAACTTTTAAAAAATATCAGTCCCTCACCTAAAAAAATGCCATTGGCCTTCTGTTACAAGTGAGATAAAACGTAAGCTCCCTACTTTAGCCTTCAAGGATCCATGTGACTCAGCCCCTCCTCTGTCAGCAGCCTCCCTGCAGCTTGTTGTGCAGCCACTCAGACCTGTCCTCTCATTAGGACCTTCTCACTTGCCATTTCCTCTGCTGCGAACACTCTTCACTTTTATCTTCCAAGGGAACTTTCCTGAGACTCTTTAGACTATCACCCCGCTGCACCCCACTACTCTATACCACAATCCTGTTTTATTTTCCGCATAGCTTTTATCTCTATCCAGAGTGTCTGTGTCTCTCCCACTAGAATGTAAATTCCATGAGGACAGGGACCCTGCTTGTTTTGTGAAACTACGGCATCCGCTTTAGAGCAGTGCTTGGCCCATGTTAACACACTGAACAAAAATGTACTGATGAAATTAATCTTGGAGTCCTCTTCCATTGAGTCTCTAGGACCTATCACTGCCTTGCTGTCTGAGGTCATTAGTAAAAACAGTGTCTTAGTTAAAGTTGTGTCAAGGAATACAGTATTGTTGCTAAGTAGCACTTATGAGCAAAAAGAATGACTAACAGTTATAATAATAGCAAACACATAACACTTACTATGTGCAAGGCACTGTTCTGTGCACTTTTTAGAGTAACATGTATTTCTCATTTTCACACTATAGGATAGGTATTATTATCACCCCCATATTGTGGATGAGGAAACCAAAGACAGAATGCATAACTTAACAACGTCATTAGCTTTATAAGCAATGGAGCTGAGATTTGAACCCAGATATTCTGGCTCCTGAGTCTGTGTTGCTATCTAGATGTGCCTGAGTTCCATCAAGGGAATATCTCTGGAGTTGCTTGATTTAGACACACTACATTTCTAGAGGTGGAACTGGGGATAGTAGGAATCATTCCCACTTATTGAGCACTCTGTTATGGTGTTTCTGGGCTGTTGCAGTATGGCCAGTGATGGTGCACAAGTGTTTGCAGACACAGAGGACATAAATATCTTTAATGTCAGATGATAGGGGCCCTTCAGAGACCTCAACATGTTCTCAGACAGGTCTGAACGGCCAGGTTCTTTGAAGTTCCCATGGGTATATACGGCTATGGCTATTACTAGCCACACAGTCTGAGGATTTCTCCAGGTGCAAGAAGCTCCCTTTGCCATTCTCATAAGGATTTTTATGCCCTTCTGGTCTTTGCTTCTAACTCACTGCTCTGAAGTTCTGACTCTGTACCTGCCTGAAGTAATTGGTACAGTGGTTCTCAACCTTCTGGCCCTTTAAATACAGTTCCTCATGTTGTGACCCAACCATAAAATTATTTTCGTTGCTACTTCATAACTGTAATGTTGCCACTGTTATGAATCATAATGTAAATATCTGATATGCAGGATGGTCTTAGGCGACCCCTGTGAAAGGGTCGTTCGACCGCCAAAGGGGTTGCGACCCACAGGTTGAGAACCGCTGAATTGGTAGAAACAATCCCAGCCTGTCCTTGAATGTGTACTGTGAGACCAGAGCAAGCAGAGATCAACTTCTCAGGAACATCCCAAAGCAGACCAGGCTTCAGGCCTATATTTCCTCTGTAGTACTTTATGCACATGATTGCCAGTTCTCACGATATCCCTCTTTGTGGGTGGGTGATGGGACAGATCAGCAGCCCAGGTTGCCACGCTGGCAGAACCAGCGTCGGATCCAGATATTTCTGACTCAGAAAAGACAATATAATTCTGTTATAGTTCTCTGTTCTCCAAAGTGACTTCCAGTTACTCCTAGTGCATTTAGTTTTCATCAGTGTTTTTGGTGAGAATGGCAAGTGTCCCTGACAGCATGCCACACGCAGTCCCTTAGAGTTTACCCATTTTTTAAACATACTCAAGATAGGGAGAATGAACTCTCATATACCTATCATGCAGATTTAATAGTTACTAAGATCTTGTCATGCTTGTTTCAACTATTCTCCCCCCACTTTTTTTCTGAAGTATTTTAAAACAAATTCTTAAGTTCTCAAGTCATTTTACCCTTAATGCTTCGGTATATATCTCTAAAAAATAAAATTTTCTTGCATAACTCAATGTCATTATCACACTAACAACATTAATCTCTTTGATATCTAATTCTTCATTCATATTCAGAATTTTCCAAGTTTTCTTAAAAAAAAATTCTTTAAGTATGGTACCTTTCTTTCCCCTCTACCCCCTGCCAAAAAGAGATATAGGGACACTTATATTCCAAGGTCCTTGATAATGGTGAGGAGCCTGAGGTTCTGAGATATGAATCAGCTTCCTCAGGTCAGGTGGTGATATTGGGACTTGAGTCTACACCTCTCTTTCTGAGTTTTGTGTTTTATGCCCTATGCGTGACTGCCTGGGAATGTTTACCCTGAGTAGGATGAAACATTTAACCTCAGCCTAAATCTATGGCCCACAGATGTAGGGGCTACAACTGGGAGAGGAAACAGGAAGATAAGCACTATCCCAGGAAGCACACCCCGCACAGAGTGGTTTTTCTTTAGAAGATGGAACTGATTGCCATGGTGAGTCAAAACCATCTCCAGCCCTGGGCCAGTGTAGTTTCTTCTTCGGTTTTGTGTTTATTCTTAAGGACCTTTTTCTGTGGTAGGGGCAGTCGCAAGACCCCCTAAAATGAGGACACCTGGCTATAGGGAGCGCTGCAGGATTATGGAAGAGCATGGCCTTTGGGATCTTGGCTCTGCTGCTCACTCACTGTGTGTTTGGGCCTGGGAATTGACCTCTCTGACTGAGCTTCTGCCTGTGGAAAAGGGAATTACAGTGCTTACCTTGCAAGGTTGTTATGAAGATTATGTGAACGTAGGTGGAAGTGTCCCTAACATGGTGCTGGGCACAGAGTAGTCTTTTATAAAGGGGAGCGTAATGCCATTTCTCTTTGCCATGGAGGAGGGTGGAGCACTGAGTCAGCACCAGCCACTACCCCTCTTTCCCCTCTCCAGCCGGAGGAAGACCTCGTACATCCATTTCCTCTCACCTCTGCTATTGTAGAAGAGGTCTGATGGCAAGATATCCAGCGTTTACAAGACTTGGGAAAGAAGAAGGGAAGGACAGTGCCCAGCACTTGTCCTGTGTCCTGTCACTCCTTCACCTGGTCTGGTGTGACACCACTTTATAGACAGCGTGCTAAGCACAGAGAGGGATGTGCCTCATCTTCTTCTCTACATGTTAAAGGTTATTTCTCATTTTAAATCAAGAAACCCAGTTCATTGATGCAAGAGGTTGGCAGAGATTGTTCTGGCTCTTGGGATATGCACAGGGACAGAATTCCACTTAGAGTTGGGGCAGGAGCTCAGGGGCGATGGAAATGCTCTGTGCCAGCGAATATGCTGAGAACACAAGGAAATGTTTGCATCCTTTTATAGTGACTAGAGTAAACATTTATTTCACCTTGGAGGACACAGGGCCCAGGGAGCTGGACCAAGTGAGACAGCTGTGCTGTGAGCCACACAAAGGAGGGCATCAGAACCTGTTGGGCTAGAGAGGGCCTAATAAATTGTGTCCCTCATAAGGGACACTGTTTTCTGTTCCTTGGGTGGGCCACATATGCTATGCTCTTGAGAAGATTGGGAACAGGTGTCCTGAGTTGTTGCAGTTGAGTCCTATCTGGTCCATGGGCCAGCGGTTGGTGCCTCTGGTCATTTCATCCTTTTTCACAAAGCTCAAGGTGACTTGGCCCTCTCCCCAAAGATCTAGGGGAACTGCATGCTCAACCTCCTCCGTGAGACTTTGGCAGCTGGGCTTCCATAGCCTTCTGCTGTGTCCTCTGCCCAGACAGCCTCTTCCCTCAACTTTCTGGCCTCTTCTTTTTCTTCAATTGCTAAATTCCCTCTTGTGTGCTTGTTTAGCAGAAACATCTGATCTTACTTTGATGTACTGCAGTGTATTGATATTGCGGGTTTTTGTGTCTTCGCACCAGACTGTGAGCTCCTGGAGGGCAGGGACTGGGTCATATTCACTTCTGAAGTCTGGGGCCCATCCCAGGGGTAGCATACAGATGTATGGAGTAGACCAGAGCCGAACTGTTATTTCAGTGCCTGGGTAGCTGCTTTGCAGGTACTGTCTGAGGCATTTTGAGAAATTAATAGTGGGGAGGGAGTGCCCCGAAGGTGAACATGCTGGCCAGGGATGCTGGCCTGCCCTCCCTCTGTGCTGTCCCTGTGGTCACCTGCTCAGGCATGCATGGTGGGCTCTACAGGGAAATGGGTTCCTGCTGCTCTTTCTGAAATGTGACTTGCCATGCCTTCTTCAGTCCCCTTTGTCTCCGTCCAGAAAAATGTCTAATTGTATCTTGAACTCATTTACATTGCTCGCTTCAATGGCCTCGCTTGGCAGCTGAGGCCATATGCTAATTCCACCCTTTTCATGAAGGAATTCTGCTGATTTTACTTACTTTTTATGGCAGATTTACCCCACCCTGTCTTTTTTTCTTCTGTTCCCCCAGAAACAGTTTCCTAAGTTCACTCTCTTAGGCTGTGCAACTCTGGCCTTGCCCTTCTAAGCACCTTTAGCTGGCATTAGTCAATAATTGCTTTCTCTCCTTCAAAGGAGGGGTTCTCTGTGCATTGGGGACCCATTTCTAGAAGACCTGTTTGTGTCTGAGGCTACAGCAACAACCATTGACCAGTTCTTTGATTTTGGGCAAGTGATTTAACCTCTCTGTGCCTCTGCCAATTGGGGCTATTGATGATAGTACCTACATTCTAGGTAAATGAACTAATATATACAAAGCACTTACGCCTTACATGTTAGCTATGAAGATAATGTTCATTTCTGGTGGAAAGGGCTTATACCAAGGACTCAGTGAGGACAGATAACTTCTGCTCTAGACAAAATTCCAGCCTGGTGTCTCTGACTGAGGTTTTCCTGTTTCATTTTTCCAGGAAAATCATTGTCTTCGCTTATTATTGGACTTTCTAGCTACTAGAAGTATTTTGAGATTCAATATGGGGATCTATGCTTGAAACTGTAGGAAAAAAAATCCCACCAGAAGGAAAATAACATTGTTGGTCACTATTTAGAGCTTTTACGTGCATTAACTCCCTTATAGTCCTATGAAGTAGGCACTTTTTTGTCACCCTGGTTTTACACAGTATTGCTACACTATTATTGCTGTAGTAGGTAAGGGTCTCAGTTCAGAATTTTAGGGTGTAAGGGAGCCAGCACTGCCTCTTCATTTGTCTGGAAGAGGCCGAGGCCAAGGAAAAAGAGAGCTCACCCTGTGGCCCAGCTTGGGGAGTGGGGGGTGGGGGGAGGGTTGTCAGACTTCTAAGCCTATGGCCTCTGGTCTCACCTGCTGTATCACTCTGGGGCCTGGTTACACCAGAGAGCCCACTGCCCTTTTCCTGCGTGGTAAACCCATCTTGGCATCCACCTTCTCCACCCCATCAAGACCAAAATATGGGTCATAGGGGCAAGAGGGGTTGCACTGCCAAACTGCCGGAGCTCAGCTGACTAATAGGTCCTGAGTGCTTTTCTGATTCAAACAGATACCGGCCAAAGAAGCTGGATGTTTATTCTGTTTCTTCCAACTTTCCTTTCTAGAGAAAACTCCCTCCAGAGACCTCACACTGGCTGGTTTTGGCCCCCAGACATGTTTTGTTTGGGACATACAGTTTAAACATGTTTTTGAATTGGTTGTCAACATTTAAAAATTGGCAAATTTCATATAATAATCCAGGTTTTTGGCTTCTCTTGAGAAATTGGAAGATCTGGCAACTTCAGGCCCACATTCCTGTCTGGCCATGTGGACTGGAGCTGAGGAGAGACTGTCCCCTACAGTTTGGCACAGGAGTTTCTGTTCCCGCTAGTTTCACTTCTTGTCTTGCATCTAGCCCACCTCAAACAGTTCAGGTGTCCCAGGGCCCTGCAGGCTTTTATGTTTGGGAATACTGTGCCTCACTGTCCCCATTTTAGGACAGGCCTTTTTCCAGCATAGAATTTGTGAGAACCGGAACTCAGTCCCAAGAATAAGGATCACTTCCACTATTAAGCACCTGCTCTGTGCCAGACCCTGGGTTATGAGATTTGCATGCATGGCCCATGAGTCCCACACTATTCTGTGAATAACATATGATCCCCATCTTGTAGATGGACACACTGTAGCTCAAGTATATACAGCACTGGGACCAGGTCTCACTAGGCATGCAGGGAGGCGAAGCAGAAGTAGGATCCGGTGTGTTCCCTGCAAAGCCCTGTATGTCTCCCTTCCCACACATTTGGCCCTCATTCTAATGGTGACCTGCACATCTGCAGGTGTTTCTCCTCACACCTCCCCTTAGGAAGGGAAGATACATGTGCCGTGAAACCCAGGGACCAGCCTGCTCTTTGATATGAAAAGACTCCTGATGAAATTTCCTTCCAAGTTTCCTTTTGGGATTATAGGAGACTTGTCTTCAAGAGAAATCCTCTTTCATGCCACTTCAAGAGAAGGTCTCAGATCAGGCAGACCCACCTTTGGCTCCTGGTTCTACCATGTTCTAGCTGTGGGAGTTGTACAGTCTTGAAATGCACTGTCCCCTCTCGTCTCTTCCCTCCCTCCTTCTTTCCTCCTCTACCTCCCTTGCTCTCCCCTTCTCCTTCTTCTCCTCCCTACCCTCACTCCTTTTTTCTATCCCCTCCTCCTTGCCCTCCTCCCTCTCACTTAGTGAGCCCTTCATACTGTTTCTAACTCTTCTGAGCCTCACATTTCTCATATGTAGATGGGCTGTTGCATGTCACAGTTGCCAGCAAAATTTAGACCCTTGTTAATTGGTAGCTACTGTTATGAAGGATGAAACTTTCTTGTTCATTTTCACAATGGAAATCACATTGACAGAGCCCTAGAGCAGTGGTCGGCAAACTCATTAGTCAACAGAGCCAAATATCAAGAGTACAACGATTGAAATTTCTTTTGAGAGCCAAATTTTTAAAACTTAAACTATATAGGTAGGTACATTGTTATTAACTTAATTAGGGTACTCCTAAGCTGGCCTTTGCTAAAAACGTCCTCAGTCTGATTGAGGTACGTTTTCTGAGGTCGACCCCTTCCAACTCTCCCATCCACACTCTGAAACAAGTATACAGGATGAGTGTGGATGGGAGAGTTGGAAGGGGTCGACCTCAGCAAACAAACATACCTCAAAACAGTGTACCTCCCCCGTGCTGTGTATCCTGCGGCCCGCCTGCGCCTCGTCTCGACCGACCGACACCCCCCACTTCTTCTAACGCCACTTCTTCAAAATAGACTCGCCCAGGCCGAAAACCGACTTCTGCGCATGGGCCACGAAGTTTCAATCGCACTGTACGTGCATGCCTGCAGGTGGTATTTTGTGGAAGAGCCACACTCAAGGGGCCAAAGAGCTGCATGTGGCTCGTGAGTGGTTTGCCGACCACTGCCCTAGAGTTACAGAGCTTTAGTGAAAAATATTGACTTAAAAGGTAGCATTTTTCCCAAGGCACCTTGATAAAAGCATTGGGAAGACCTGGGATCACAATGAATTGCACAGGTCTTTGTAAGGCCTGGCCCTCCTGTTTCTATGGATCAGGTATATTTTTTGTTCCAAGCACTATGTTAGGTGCACCACATAACTTCCTAAAAGGTTAGTAGTGGTTTTGACCAATTCCCATCTCCATTTTATAGATGAAGAAATGTGTCCATAGACTTTAGGTGTTTCATGAAAGACCCAGTAGCTGGTAAGTGGAGCAGAGATTCAGACTCCAGTTGACCTTCCCCAAAGTTTATGCTCTTTACCCTCTGCTGTGGGGCCTGATTGTGACCTCTGCCCCAGAATTTGAGTGGACCCAGAGTGTCAGTGGCCACTTAACAAAGATTCAGGAATTCTCTGCCCTCCCTAGGTCCTGTTGTTCCTGGTTGATGAGCAAGCCCTCATGTTTATTGGATACTGTAGGGAGAGCTCCCTGGTTTCATTCTGAGATTCTGAGCTGTCCTTTTGTGTCCACCCCTGGCTGAGAGAACTGTAAGGGGCTGGGTGGCCCACGGACAGGGTCTCTTTCCTAGTGTGTTTGGGACTCTCAGACATCCCTATGAAGTTTACTTAGGCTGCTCTAGGATGGATTTTCTTCATAATTTGCATTCCCATGTCTACCTCTTACTGCTTTGTCCAGAAGTTCTTGCATCCATATTTGGTGATTTGTCTCCGTTTCCCTCCCCCACCCCCGAAGTATCTGCCAAAATCCTGTATAATTTGTATCATCTCCCAAGCTGTTACAGAATATGAGGGCCCAGGATAATTTAGTTATTTTTGAAAAAAAAAATTCTTAGCAAAAGTAAAAAAGGAGGAGGAAGTTTTTATACTCACTGCATGAAATAGACAATATTTCCTGAAACAGGAGATACGAACCTCAAAGAATTTAAAATAAAACATTCATTTATTATTTTTTTAAAGAAGGTAAATGAGAAAAAAAAAGTAGAATAGTCAGTCTTTTTATCCTAAGTACAGATGAAATTGATTAAACCTTAAATACTGGCCTCCACACACCCGGTTTATTAATTGAAGAATTTCCTCTTACCCAGAATGGGAAGTTCACATTAAAATCGAGCTTGCCCCTGAGTGGCAGTGACACTTGAGAACTGAACATTTTCCACAATCCTATTTTCTCTTCGGTGCTAGAGGAAATCCTAAAATGGTTAAAAGGGGGGAGGGGGATTGAGGGGAGAGAACAGAAACCGTGCATTTTAAGGAAGCCTTCTTTCATTTCCTTGTAAAGCATGAAATCAAATTACAGCTCATGGCCCACACTTATTTTATTTCTACATTTCAAATTCCATTTTCTGCTCTTTTTCACTGTTCCTGAACAGGAGTTTTACTGTTGTGCAAAGTCAGCTAAAAAGATTACCCCAGATGGACTATCATACAGTAGCTTAAAGAAGCAAAAGACAAACTGCCTGGTGAGGTCGGCAGCCCATAGCCCATGGTGCCACCTCTGCCTCCACCTGGACAAGAGATGGTGGTAGCCACCATCCCTTGACCTGAGGAGGCAGGGACACCTCTGCTCTTCCTATGATGCCTGAGCCTGCCTCTGCTCCTTTCCTGAGGAGGGTGCTGGGAGTGGTGTTCACTTCAGTGTCTCCTAAGGGTGGGCCACATGCCTCTGATGAGGGATGGTGTGAGGCAGTGCCTGGTGTGATTAATACTCTGCTTGACAGGGTTGCAAGGTCATGCCTCTTCCAATTCTCATCCCATCTCTCCCATTTTGTTGAAGAGAAAGACTTGATTTAGTGTTAGTATATCTTTTACAGCCTCTTGCCCCTCTTTAACAGAGAGAGAGAGAGAGAGAGAGAGAGAGAGAGAGAGAGCGAGCAGGCCTCAGGCTCAGAGCTTCAGCAGGCAGCAGATCTAGTTAGCATTTAGTAACATTGCACCACATTGTTTTGTCTTTCTGTTTTATCTTTACAATTAACTTCTTATGTCAAGTTTAATACATTTATTTTGGTGTAAAGTTTTTTTTAATATAAGTATATTTGGGTTCAAAAATGACTTGATTTAAACACATATAAGTAAATGCTAGTAAAGGTAGTATCCATAGCTTTGATACACCCAGATTTAGGAATTGCTCTCTAGCAAGCCTGACCATGGCTGGCTGTGCTGTGATGACAAGTCTGTAGTTTCTACATTGATCTATGGAAGGATGAAACATCATTAACAGAATATCTTAATGACCTTTACACAGACATTATTAGGTGTCTACCTTCATCTCTTTTCTGCTTCCACCGCTGGATTGTCATGACTTGTAAGATCAAATCCACCCTCTTTACAGTTTCCTAACAGGAGAGAAGCATACCAAGAATGGTGCCTTAAATGGTTTTATGGCATTAAAGGATGTTAACCACGGTAAGAAAATTATTCCCTCTTCGGGGTTCTTTAAATTCTTGGATTATGTTAAGGAGGTCTCTGGTGCCTCTAGCTCCCGTGTCTGGCTAGAACTTAGTAGCAGTGTTTTATTTTTCTTGTACTTTTAAAAAATTCTTTTACTCATGGTAAATAATACTGGTTTTCAGTGATACAAAGCTTTACTTTAAAAATAAATAGTTGTTGAGTCAGTAATATGTATACATGATTCAAAACTTAAGAGGTACAGAAGTGTGGAAAATAAATGGATCTTCCTTACACCCCATCCCTGCTTACCTAGTTTACTTCCCCAGAGTCAAACTGCTATGACCAGTTCTTCTAAAAATTTCAAGGACAGTGATTTCAGACACATACTTTAACATGCAAAAATCTGTAGACATGGCAGTATACTGTGCACACACTTTTGGCAGGAGTACCCACTCAGGGGATATAGAACCACTGTGTGCTTTTTAGCAGCTTTGTAATATTCTGTTATGTGGATAAACTGAAATGTAGGTAACTGCGTCTCTCCTGACAGGCAGTCAGGTTGGCACCATGTGATTGCTGTTGCAGACACAGTACAGTGATGTCCTTGTATGTGCCTCATTTGCATGTGGGATGTGGTTGGTTACAGGGTATGTGCACTTGCACCTTTGATGGCTATTGCCAAAATGGCCTTCAAAGAGGTTTTGTCTCTCTTCCCCACACCCTCAGCAGCAGGGGTTACCAAATGTTTTGAGGGATGACATGGCCTCTGGAGCTGTACAACTTGACTTGGAATTTTAGCCCCTTATCCCAGTCCTTTGACCTCATTTTTCTCATCTCTACATGGAGGTCGTTCACAGGGCTGTCTGGAGGGCTTTGGGAGTTAGTGTGTGTAACCGGCAGTGCCTGGCAGGGCAAGGACTAACTGTTCCTCAGCTCCTTTTATTATGGTCACAATAATTTTGTCAACCCACTAGGTAAAATCTAGAATCTCAGTGTAGTTTCAATGCATTTTTATTGTTACTGGTGAGGTAGGGCATCTTATTATATGTCTGAACTATGGGTATTTCTTTTCTTTGGCCCTGCTTCCTGTCTGACTTCCCTTTAGCTATCCTGGCCTCCTTGCTAATTGTCTGACACCCTGACATCCCATAGGGTCTTTGTACCCGCCCCTCTGTCTGCCTGGAATCAGTCCGCAGGCCGACGCTCTATCCACTGAGCCAAACCGGTTTCGGCTCAATGCATTTTTATTGTTACTGGTGAGGTAGGGCATCTTATTATATGTCTGAACTATGGGTATTTCTTTTCTTTGGCCCTGCTTCCTGTCTGACTTCCCTTTAGCTATCCTGGCCTCCTTGCTAATTGTCTGACACCCTGACATCCCATAGGGTCTTTGTACCCGCCCCTCTGTCTGCCTGGAATGCTCTTCTTCTGGTTAACTGCCAGCCCCCTCTTCTGTGAGTCCTGGCTCAGATGTCTCTCCTCAGTGAAGCCTGTCCTGATAGTCCGATTTAAAATGTCAGCCTGCCCCCCATACATTCCTGAGCCTTCTTTTCCTGCTTTGTTTTATCCCCAGGATACTTATCATCTTCTCCCTTCCGTGAGATTCATGAATTAGGTGTATTGTGTGCTTTCGGCCTTACCTCAGGACCAGTGAGCCCCGCTTGTAAGAGTAGGGGTTGTTGTCAGTTCTCATCACTAGGGTTTTGGCAAAGGAGGAGCTCAGTGAATGTGTTGAGTATTACCTGTCTATTGATATTGTTTCTATTTTTCAATGGATTGTTGCTCTTTTTATTACCAACTAGAGGCCTGGTGCACAAATTTGTGCACGGGTGGGGCCCCTCGGACTGGCTGGTGATGGGGCTGATGGGGGCCACTGGAGGCCAGCCAGGGGGAGGGGCCACGGGAGGTTGGATGGCTGCAGGAGGTTAGAGGTGGGAGCGCACTGACCACCAAGGGGCACTCCTGCGTTGAGCGTCTGTCCCCTGGTGGTCAGTGTGCATCTTAGTGACTGGTCGACCAGTCATTCGGTCGTTCGGTTGCTTAGGCTTTTATATATATAGATTTGAAGAAGTGTTTTAAATATTAATAAAAGTAGTCTTTTCCGGAATTGTGCATTTTAGGCTTCTTTCCCCAGTCATCTTTGGCCTTCATAATTTTTTTTCTATGCAGAAATATTTGATTATTATGTTAAATTTGTCTATCTTCCTTTTTACAAAATGTGTTTCTGGGTTTTCTGTCTTACTAGGTGTTCTTTACTTTTTAAAAAATATATATATTTTATTGATTTTTTTACAGAGAGGGAGAGAGAGGGATAGAAAGTTAGAAACATCAATGAGAGAGAAACATTGATCAGCTGCCTCCTGCACACCCACTACTGGGGATGTGCCCGCAACCAAGGTACATGCCCTTGACCGGAATCGAACCTGGGACCCTTCAGTCCGCAGGCCGACGCTCTATCCACTGAGCCAAACCGGTTAGGGCATGTTTTTTACTTTTAAGATTATAAAAAGTTCTGTCTTGTTTTCTTCCAATACTTTTCCAGTTTTATATATTTTAATGTTTAGAACTTTGATCCATTTGGAATTTATGGTATAAATTGATGCAATATGTAAGGTAGAGATCCACTTTTAGTTTTATCTAGACAGCTACCCACTGTCCCTGTGTCACTGTTGTATGTTTTTCCCAATTTACAAATGTGGACATTGAGGCTCAAAGAAGGAAGGTTACTACCCAAGGTTTCACAGCCAGCAAACCTCATTCTCACCACTGCCTGCTCTCAGTTCTGTCGTGTTTTACCACGAGTCTCCAGCGTCTCTTGTGCTTTGGCTTGTCTTCCTTTTGGCAGGGGTCCAGCACCTCTGTTTTCTGCTGTCCTGTCCGAGGCTGTTTATTTTTTCTTCGTTTCTTACATCTTTTTGTTTCCTCTGTTTCTGCACAACTAGCATTGCTCCCATTGTTCTCTTCGGTTTCTTTCTTCTTTTTTTTAATTCAATTTATTGGGGTGACATTGGTTAATAAGATTATGTACATTTCAAGTGTAAAGTGCTCATCACTCAAAGTTTAGTCTTCTTCTGTCACCATATATTTGACCCCTTTACCCTCTTCAGTCCTCCCTATCCTTTCCCCCTGGTAACGACCATACTGTTGTCTATGTTAATGAGTTTTTTGTTTTGTTTGTTCATTTGTTGCTTTCAGTTTTCTATCCCACATATGAGTGAAATCATTTGGTTCTTGTCCTTTTCTCTCTGCCTTATTTCGCATAGCATGATACTCTCAAGATCTATCCATGTGTCCCAAATGGCAGAATTTAATCTTTTTTATGACTGAGTAGTATTCCACTGTATTTATGTACTACATCTCCTTTATCCAATCATCCATTGAAGGACATTTAGGTTGTTTCCATGCCTTGGCTACTGTGAACAATGCTGCAACAAACATAGGGGTACATACATCTTTACGAATGAATGTTTTCACATTTTTGGGGTGTATACCCAGAAGAGGTATTGCTGATTCATATGGTATTTCTAGTCTTAGTTTTCTGAGGAACCTCCATACTGTTTTCTATAGTGGCTGTACCAATATACATTTTTCCACATCCTCTCCAACACTTGTTACTTCTGGTCTTATTGATAATAGCCATTCTAACAGGTTGTATCTCATTGTGGTTTTATTTGCATTTCCGTTATGGCTAGTGAAGTTGAATACCTTTTCATATATCTGTTAGCCATTTGTGTGTTTTCTTGGGAAAAGTGTCTGTTCTGTCCTATGCCCGTTTTTAAATTGTTTGTTGTGGTTGAGTTGTATAAGTTCTTTATGTATTTTGGATATGTATTATCCGTTTATTGGAGGTATTATTTGCAAATATCTTCTCCCATTCAGTAGGTTGCTTTTTTGTTTTGTTGATGATTTCTTTTGCTGTGCAGAAACTTTTTAGTTTGGTATGGTCCCTTTCATTTATTTTTGCCTTTGCTTCCATTGCCTTTTGGGTCAAATTAATAAAATCCTCTCTGAGACCATGGTCATATGTTTAGTACCTATGTTTTCTTCTATATATTTAATTGTTTTAGGAGTTATATTTAACTCTTTGATTCATTTTGAGTTAGTTTTTGTGTATGATATCACAAATAGCAGTTTACTGTCATTCTTTTGCATGTGACTTTCCAGTTTTCCTTCTGGGTTTCTTTAGGGGGTGATAAATGTACATTCTGCTTCCTCCTGAAGGACAGTACCTCTGGTTTTGGATGTGTTCTAGAGGACACTGGCAGTTTGCCTTAGCACCTTTTCGGCTCTTCTTCTCTTCTCATATTCAGGGCCTTTCCACCTGCTCGTCAGGATGCTGTAGGGTTCCTAGGAGACTCAGAAATGCAGGACTCTGGCAATAGAAAAAGCAGACATTTTGAAATCAGACAGCCTAGGTTCTAGCTCTGCCTCTGCTCACTCTTGTGTGACCAGACTTCAGATTACTCCTTATTAAAATGGGAGAGTCTCTTCTGCATGGGGTTGTGGTGAGGGTCAGAGCTAAGGCACGTCAAGCGGAAGTCAGAAGTTGATATGCCATCAAGAGCCAGGCTGGTAGTATAAAAGCCAAAATATCGGGCAATAGAGACTTGTGTGGACCAGAGTAAAATTGGGAATATATCACTATGCTCAAGAGGCAGCTGCTTCACAGCCATGTCAGAGGCAGAACCAGTGCTGTCATATCTGCTGTCTCATAAAGATTTTTGTGTGTTCTCTCTTGAATTGTAAGTGTTGGTAGTATGTTCATATTCTCAGAGGCACCATGCAAGCTAAAGAACGCTCTTTTCCAATTTTGCACTTCTTAAGTGTCAGTTTGCAACTAGAGATGTGAAGTCCCGCACCCAGGGCTTGGCACCAGGCCAGCTCCCAATCTATGGTGACTGTTGTTTGGAGTTTGACAACATCTTTTGGGTTTCTTGTTGATTAAGCAGCACACTGGTTCCACTTGTTGCTAGGTCAACTCCATTCCTGCTTATTACCTGTGGTATTTGAAATACCTGAAATATGCTCTTCTTTTGGTCCATTTGGTGGTGTGGCATGGTTCTCCTACTTGGGTTTCTCCTGGCCCGTCAGGTGGAATTTAGCAGGATGTTTGTGGAGGAGCACACCTTTGCAGGCCTGGTTAAAACAATAAGGTTTTCCTACCTTTTGGTGGACACAGTGTTCCAGGCTGTTGGCTACCACTCACCAAAGATCCCTGTGAGGGGCTCATGGATACCATTGGATTTGGGGGAGAAATTGTTAATACTTGTTTCACGTTGTTAATACTCCTCCTCCTCCTCCTCCTCCTCCTCCTCCTCCTCCTCCTCCAAAGAGTACAGGGGCCTTTGTGTATATGTTAATCATAGGGAAGGAGATGGCCACTTTTGGAGGCTCTTACTAAGTTGTGCATTATGATACAAATACTAATTCTGTTTTTATTTTTGAAATGATTAAAATACATAATTACAGAATTAGAAATTTCAAAACTACTGAGAAACTTTAACCTTGTTATAATTACTCTGCAAACCTTTAAAGCAGTGATTTTCAGTCGCTGTGCCATGGCACACTGGTGTGCTGCAAGAATTTTTAAAACACCTGACTAGCCCGGCAGGCATGGCTCAGTGGTTGAGCATCGAACTATGAACCAGGAGGTCAGGGTTTGATTCTGGTCAGGGCATGCGTTTCGGACTTGATCCCCAGTGTGGGGGATGCAGGAGGCAACCAATCAATGATTCTCTCTCATCATTGATGTTTCTATCTCTTTCTCCCTCTCCCTTTCTGAAATCAATAAAAATATTTTAAAAATAAAATCACCTGACTATTTAGTTAGGCACCAACATCTTTTCCCTTATGTTGTCAAATTTAAAAATGACAACAGCCAACACAACAATAGCCACCCAGTGTTTTTTTTGTGGGATTGGCAAATTATTTTTTGGTGTGCCACAGAATTTTAGTAATTAGTTTATGTGTGCCATGAGATGAAAAGGGTTGAAAATCACTGCTTTAAAGAATTCTATAGTAAATAGATCCAGATGAAAAGCTCTGATAGATTGAGAAATATAGAGGGTCATTTGTACACTGCAAGTTTTTGACTTGTGTTTCCCACCCACTCTCTCTGGTCTCAGTATGATTTCCTACTCTGGGTTCGTGGGAATTGGGAAGGATACTGTTTGATTCATTCTGTGGCAATACTAGAGATTTTAAAAAAGACAAGATGGGCCAGTTATGTCACTTCCTGTCGTCTGATCAAAAGTTTGATGAAGAAATGGAGTAACAAAAAGCTGCTTCCAGGCAGCCGGGCAGTTGCCTGATGGTGACCCCAGTTTCCAGTGGTGCCCTGGTTCTCAGTAGGTCCAGTCAAGTCACTGTGACCTTTGGTCTCCTTAGAAATCCCTGATGTTGGCTGCGCTGCAACAGTCTGCTCAAGAGGCTGGCCTTTGGAGCAGAGCTGTGTGCTCCCTGCAACAAAGGCGGCTTGTGGATGTTAGAGCGAGGCCACAGAGAAAACCCCATAGGCCTCAGAGGGTTTGGATCCTGTCTGCACTTATCTTTCTGGGTTTGTCAGTTCACTTTTATTTCCCATCTCCAAGATCCCAACAGGCATCACATGGGAGATAGACTAAATACTTATACATCATCCTTCCCCTCCGGCCACTGGGCCAAGAGAAGGCACTCCTGGATAGTTTTATAGACCAATAGGAAATTGAATTTCAGAGGAAAGAAACCAATTCCTGGTAAAGAAAGTGGAGGAGGTAGGGGGAACTATTGTTTGCTCAGTCAGTCCAACAAAGATTGATTAAGCTGTGCCTGAGCTGGGTCTTGTGCTGGTTGCTGCGAATACAAATTGAAATCCAGGCCTTGGTCTGTGAGCTCTCAGTGTGGGGTGGACTAGGAAGGAAGGGTCAGGGCAAGTCAGGTTTGGGTAGAGAGGAACAGGAACAAAAGCAAGACAGGGAAGGAGTGAGAACTAGCATGGGTTGTGCCTTGATTCTCAGTGTAAAGTGCAGGCTAGGTGAGGAGGCTAGAGAGGCTCTGGTCCCCATTTGCAAGGACAAGTTGTGTATGGCATGTGGGTACACCAGAGTTCAGATCTTTTCTCTATCCCCTATTTGTTGAAGAACCCAAGGCAGTCACCTAACTTCTCTAAGCCCGATTTTCTCATTTGTAAAATCGGTCAATAATAGTTTGGGTGAGGTGAGGGATGACATTTAGGTTTTAGAGGGAGCCTGGGTAGTTGGAATTACTCTTGAAACAAGGTTCATAAATCACTCATGGGGTAGAGTAGCCTTAACTCTCTGGGTGCAGCTTTGCCCACCAGTGTTGGGGGCCACTGAGCCAGTCACTGGGGCCATTCTGCTGTGAAGTCTTCGCTGAGAAGTGCACACAGGCTGAGAACACAGGATGCACATCCTTACTGCTTACCAGCAGGCTTTGTCCCATCCTGCTGCCTCAAAACCTAGCCACATAGCACTGTACTGGCGACAGGCTGGAGAACATGTGGAGAGACCTGAGGTGGGTGGGGCTCAGGCTAATGTGTGTGGGGTGTGGGGGAAGGCACCCCAGAGCTGAGTGAGGAGCATAGAGAAGGGCTCTGTGAAGTGCAGTGTAATCCTTGGCACAGGGGGAGTGTTCGGCACTGTGAGGTAATAGGGGGCCCGGCGAAGCAACACCACAGAGATTGGTTTTAATCATAGGACAGTGGGGGCTCTTAGCAAGAGAATAACACAGTCAGGTCAATGTTTTACTTGATATTTATGTATTTAACATTATAATTTTATTTATTTCTGAATGGATAGTACACACTCCTGTTTAAAATGAAAAGGTACAGAAGAATCTACAGTCAGGATTTTTCTTCCTGCTCTTGTCCCAGTCTGTCTGTCACCTAGCTCTTTTCCCAACAGACAACCAAAAGTTATTTGTTTCTTTTATATTCCTTCAGAGATATTTTATGCATATAGAAGCAGATACTCATATATAGTACACACACACACACACACACACACACACACACGTTTCCTCCTTTTAACACAAGTTACATTGTTCTACTCCTTTTCTCACTTACTTTACCCTTGGAGATCATTCTATAGTGCTATAGAAAGAGATTCTTCATTATTTCTAATGGCCATATAGTATTCTGTCACATGGTTGTAGCATTATTTTTACCCTGTCCTCTACTGATGGATATTCCAGGGTTTTCAACTGGAATAAGCTTGCTATAAGGACATTTTACATGTATGTGAGCTTGATTGTGTCAAAGATTATGTACGTTTGATAGCTGTTTCCAACTCGAACTTCATAGAGGTTGTACTAATTTAACCCCTTCCCACCCTTCCAACAGTGTATGAATCAGTTATGTATCTTTAGAAAATTCCTTTTGGGAGGCTGCTTGGAGCATGGATTTCAGAGGGACAAGTTGAGGTGAAAGGACCCATTAAGGAACAGCTGACATGGACCTGCCATGGGTCATGGGAACTGGAGCTGGAACAGAGATGGATTCCAGGGAGTTGGTGATTCAGTAGAAATGAGAGAATCTTTCAGATGAGGTTTTATAGGCCTCAGTTGTTTTTGTGTTTTTGTTGTTAATCCTCACCCGATATTTTTTCCATTGATTTTTAGAGAGAGTGGAAGGGAGGGGAAGCGACAGTGAGAGAGAAACATCGATGTAAGAGAGACACATTGATTGGTTGCCTCTCGCACATGTCCAACCAGGGTTGGGAATTGAGCCTACAACCAAGGTATGTGCCCTTGACTGGAGTCGAACCCTCAACCCTTCAGTCTGCAGGCTGATGCTCTATCCATTGAGCAAAACCAGCTAGGGCTGGACTCAATTGCTTAAAAAGATGAGTCTGCTGTACATAATTTGCCCTGTTCATGGTAGATGATAGAATCACTGTCCCTGCTATTGTTCAGTTCAACTGTGGCTGTGTGTTTAGGCCATACTCACAATCTGACATGTGCACACACACGTGTGTGCACACGCACACACATACATATGCATGCACACACATACATGCACATATATGTACATACACATATGATGCTCTGTTGATATAGTTGAATGCTCCTACTCTGCCCCCCGAAAGAACAGGAAGCCCCCAGCCAGCACAGAAAGAACAGAAGAAGTGAGTAGATACAGTCCAGTCAAGCATGAAATGATCATGAGGAAACCACAAGTACTATGAGGAGAAGGCCCAGGAGCCATAGAGGAGATGCCCTTTCCCCACCCAAACTCCTCCTTAACTTTTTTTTAAAAATGAATTTCTCTTGTTTAAGCCACCAAGTGTGTGGTTTTTGTTGATTTTTAATATATTTTTATTGATTTCAGAGAGGAAGGGAGAGGGAGAGAGAGAGCTAGAAACATCAATGATGATAGAGAATCATTGATTGGCTGCCTTCTGCACACCCCTACTGGGGATCAAGCCCGCAACCCAGGCATGTGCCCCTGACCGAATTGAACCCGGGACCCTTCATTCCACAGGCCGATGCTCTATCCACCGAGCCAAACCAGCTAGGTCTCTCTTTCACTTTTTTAGTCCTTCTCTATCTCTTTGCAAAGGCAAATCTCTAGGCATTTGTCAAGTCTAACACTAAGCTTTTTTCTGCTTATATTTTCCTATGTAGGATGGAATGAAATGATAGGATTGGTGCAATAGAAAGTCATGGGTTTTTGAGTCACTCAGCCCTGCTCAGGCTAGCTGTGTGGCCTGGGCAAGCTCTCCTTTATAGGCCTCAATTTTCTGATCTCTAAATGGAGTAACACACCTGCCCTTCATGTTAGTTGTGAGAATTCAGTAAAATCTTATAGGTCAAAGCATGTCACCTGTGGCCTGGTGCTAGGAGGTATGTGATAACTGTTCATTTCCCACTCCACCCACTTTTAATACTTTAATTTGGCCAGTTTTGCCTGACCTAGGGCATTGGGCAGCTTTCTGAGCTCACCTCTCCCTTTTCCATTTCTAACCTTGTCTTTTCTCCTTCCAGGGGCCCAGATCATTGATCTGATGATGCTGGTCATCGATGTGACCAAGGGGATGCAGACCCAGTCAGCAGAATGCCTTGTGATTGGACAGATTGCCTGCCAGAAGCTGATTGTTGTGTTGAACAAGACGGACCTCTTGGCTGAAGGAAAGAAACAGGCAGCGATAGAGAAAATGACCAAGAAAATGCAGAAGACCCTGGAGAACACCAAGTAGGTTTGCCAATGAGAGGAAGGTTCACATACACAAGCAGGCTTCAGGGCACACATGGATTGGGAGGCAGCTGTCAACACTGGGTCCTAGTAAGTGGGATATCGCCTGGCCCTTGCTTGCATGAAGGGTAAAGGCTAAGGTGCTATTGGGAGAGACCAAACAGTACAGAGGCATTAAGAAGCAGGAAGTTGATTTTATAGCTAATTTCCTAACATGAGCAGTGTGTGGTTTTGCTCTGCATGACATTTAGAGAAACCCAGGTTGCCTCCATCTTGCTGGCCCTCCACTGTAGGGTGTCTCCTTGTTCGTGTGGTCAAAGTGGGCACAGGCAGTGCTGTGTTCATGTTTGCAGTAAGGTCTAGTGTTTAGGACCTGGACCTGGAAGGGGCATACCCTTCTCACTGAAATTCTGTTGCTGAGGACTCCATACTACCTGCTCATTTAGCTAAGGACTGTATCCCCTCACTGTCGCTTTAGCTGCGACTAGAGATAGGAATTGAAAAGGAGATATGAGTTCTGGTGGATGACTAGATGTTTCCGTTAGAGGTTTATAAAATTGGATGGTTTTACAGATGAATGGACCAATGGACATTGCTGTGTTGGGGGTACTGTGAAAGGTCAGATGACAAAAGAACCTTTGTAGTATTTCGTGCTAAAGAATTTACAGTTCCATCTTATGGAAAGTAGGGAGTTAAAAAATTTTGAGCAGGAGACTGACTGAAAGAGTTTCCCCTCCTATGTAGAGATGGCTGGCTCTAGGTGAAAGGATGGCATGGCAAGGAGGATCTGGAGGCAACAGAGAGACAGATCGGGGGAGGTCATGGTGGTTTTTCCATGGAGAGAAGTGTGGCTCAGAATCAAGGTAGTGGAGGGAGGGGAGGGTGAACTAGGGAGATCCAGCAGATCTTGTCAGGCTATTGGCTCTGTCTACAGTCAGCACATTCTGATAGGAGAGGTCCATGGGGGAAGAAAGGTGACAGTGCTATAAGGCAGGGTGGGGGTGGGAGGGGTGTGGAGACTATGGGACAGAAGCCATCTGGTTGCTCAGGTGGCCAAGGGAATGACTAATTCCAATGTGGTCGTGAAAAGGAGAAAACATCCTTGTTGAGCACACAGTGTTGGCCAATCTCATTGTTTTATCAATTCCTCTCTTCTTCTCTGGTCCAGCACTTTTTGATCAATACTAAATAGTGGTCACCAGGAGACAGCAATGCTTCCTCTGTGCTATGCAGCCTGAGACAATGTCCTGCTACTTCCACCTCTCCTTCTCCTGCCTGTGGAGGGCAATCAAGTAGAGTGTTTTTGTTTCCCCATCATAAAGATTGATATGCCTTCCCATTTATGACTTTTTTTTTCAGATCCAACACCTGCAGTTCTCCCTCAGAATTCTCAAGTTGATTAAATTAAAGCTCCAGGCCTGTGAATGGGCCAAATATGTCATAAAAGATTTCCTAGCGCTGCCTTTTGTTAGCAAAATTCATCAATCCGATAAAATCGACACATTTAGATAAGTGTTGCATAAAAATTCAGACTTTGTTATTCCCAACGGAAGTGGATATGAGACTGTAAAAAGGGAGATAAAAAATTATATCTTCTTTTTAGTGAGTTATTTGATTCCCTACCGTTTTATTTACTTGTCAGAAAGGGGAGAACAGGTCCTTTGGACTTATGCATAAAAACCTAGCACAATGTCAGTATCATTTGCTATATAAACAAGACCTTCTGGGATGGGCTTAGAGTACTTTTAAGGGTGAATTAATATTGATTATTTCAATTAATTAAATTAAGAAAAATTCTCACTTGCATGTTTAAATTATATTCTATTTTAATTTATTGGTTGAATGTCAAATTGTGGACTTTATCACACATCCAGAGGAAATTATCTATCTGAGGGGCCTTGAAACCTGTCCTCTCCTCATTCAGCACCCAAAGGGCTAGGAGAGAAACTCAGATAAAGGAAAGGATTGATATCAAACCCTGATGTGATGTGAGTGAGCTCAATGGGCCTGTGGCCAGGTCAAGGTGAACCCTTTCCTAAGAAAACATTAGTTCTTACCTCTGTGCAACAGTGAATTTCTTTAAATCATTTAAAGTGATGATTTCCTTTTCTTATAGTCCCTTGTTGAGTAAATCCTTTGTAAATGCTGGTCCAAATGTAAAGAAATTTTCTATCATCAAGCGAAAAATTTGGGCTGGAGAACTATGTACTGTATGTATTAAATCCTGAAGTTTTAAAACATGAAACATTTTTTTTCCTATCCAAAGAGTAATTGAAAGAAAATTTGGAAAATAGAGAAAAGTGATTAAAAGAAAGAGGAGACCACCCAAAGATTTCTTATCTCAAAATAGCTGCTGCTGACATTTTTGTTTATTTCATTCCTATCTTTTCACTATGCATAGTATTGCCCCCCCACTTTTTAAATTTTAGTAAAATATACATAAATAATATTTATTATTTTAACTGTTTGTAAATGTACAATTCAGTGGCATCAAATACATTCACAAAGCTGTGTACTTATCACACTGTCTAAACCGAAAACTTTTTCATGATTCCCAACATAAACAATAACTTCCCTTCTCTCGCCCCTCTCCAATCCTCTGATAACCTTTAGTCTGCTTTCTGTCTATACTAGTAGACAGGAATCCATGCGGGAGTAGCTCACTGCCGCTTGCCTCAGCTGGCCACACCGCCCACCGCCGCTGGTAGCTCTTGGCCCCGCCCTCCTGTAGCTCTCTGCTGCTCTGTAGCTCGCTGACCCACCCTCCTATAGCTCTTTGCCACTTGTAGATCAGTCGTCACGTTACGGCATCCAGCTAATTTGCGTATTCCTCTATTATTATATTAGATGAATTTGCTTATTCTAGATACCTTATATAAATGGAACCATACAATACTTGGCCTTCTGTGTTTGTCTTATTTCACTTACTATGATGCTTTTAAGATCCATTTATGTTGTTGCATGTGTCAGAATTTCATTTCTTTTAATAGGTGAATACTATTCTATTGTGTTCATATACCATATTTTATTTATTCATTCATGTATTGATGGACTCTTGGGTTGTTTCCTTTTGGTTATTGTGGATAATGCTGCTATAAACACTGGTGTACAAATATCTATTTGAATACCTGCTATCAGTTCCTTTGGGTATATCCTCAGGAGTGGAATTGCTGGGTCACATGGTAATTCTGTTTAACTTTTTTTTTTTTTTAAATATATTTTATTGATTTTTTTACAGAGAGGAAGGGAGAGAGATAGAGAGTTGGAAACATCGATGAGAGAGAAACATCGATCAGCTGCCTCCTGCACACCCCCCACTGGGGACGTGCCCGCAACCAAGGTACATTCCCTTGACCGGAATCGAACCTGGGACCTTTCAGTCTGCAGGCTGACGCTCTATCCACCGAGCCAAACCGGCTAGGGCTCTGTTTAACTTTTTACAGAGCCACCAAACTGTTTCCCATAGTAGCTGCACCATTTTACATTCCCTTTAGCAATGCACAAGAGTTGCAGCTTCTCCACATCCTTGCCAACACTTATTTTCTTTTAAAAATAGTTATCCTAGTAGGTATGAAGTGGTATCTCATTGTGGTTTTGATTTGCAGTTCCCTAATGACTAATGATGTTGAGCATCTTTTCATGTTATTTTTGCCCATTTATATGCTTTGGAGAAATATCTATTTAAGTCCTTTGCCCATTTTTTAATTGTGTTGTTGTTGAGTTGTAGTTCTTTATATATTCTGGACATTAATCCCTTGTCAGATATATGATTTTCAAATCATTCTATAGATTGTTTTCTTCCATTCTATAGATTGTCTTGTCACTTCTTGATAATATCCTTTGATGCATGAAAGTTTTTAAATTTTGATGAAATACAATTTATTTTTTCTTTTGTTGCCTGTGCTTTTGGCATTACATGAGATTGTTGCCAAATCCAATGTCATGAAGATTTTCTTCAGTTTTTTTCCTAAAAATTTTATAGTGTTAGCTCTTAAGTTTATTTAGCTCTTTGATCTAGTTTTAGTTATATTTTTATATACAGTATTAGTTAAGGGCCCAACTTCATTATTTTGCATGTGGATGGACAGGTTTTCCGGCACTATTTGTTGAAAAGACTGTCCTTGCTCCCTTTACTCTTGTCAAAAGTCAATTACCATATGTGTGTGGGTTTATTTTGGATTCTTTAATTTGTTTCATTGGTCTATGTGTCTTTATGCCAGTACCACACTACTTTTTTACTGCTTTGTAGTAAGTTTCAAAGTATGGAAGTTGAGTTGAGTCTTCCAACTTTATGCTTCTTTTTCAAGATTATTTTGGCTATTTGAGGCCCCTTGCAATTCCCATGTGAACTTGAGGATCTGCATTTCCATTTCTACAAAAACCAGTTTTTACAATTTTAATCATGATTGCACTGAATTTGTAGATTACTTTAGGTAGTATGAACATCTTAACAGCGTTAAATCTTCCAATCCATGAACACAGACACCTTTCCATTTAGTTAGATCTTCTTTAATTTCTTTCATTAATGTTTTATAATCCTATATAATAAAAGCCTAATATGCAAATTGATCAAATGGCAGAACAACCAGTGGAACGACCGGTCGCTATGATGTGCACTGACCACCAGGGGGCAGACAGTGCAGGACCTGCCCCCAGCCCGCAGCCCCCAGGCCAGTCAAGGCTGGTGCCAGTGGGGCCCCCAATCGCCCCGCAGGCCGGTCAAGGCGGGTGCCAGCAGGGAACCCGCCCTCCCCCGATTGCCCCACAGTCACCCCACAGATTGGCCCTGATCACCGGCCAGGCCTTAGGGACCCTACCCATGCATGAATTTTGTACATCAGGTTTCTAGTTTTTAGTATATAAGTCTTTCATGTCCTTGGTTAGATTTATTTCTAAGTCTTTAATTCTTTAAGATGCTATTATAAATGAAATTGCATTCTTACTTTCCTTTTCAGATTGTTTTTGCTGATGTATAGAAACACAACTGATTTTTACATGTTAATCTACTATCCTGCAATTTTGCTGAATTCAATTTTCCCCTTTTAACCACATATTGATAATCATGAGGTATTTATAGTTTTGATTTATTCTTTTATTAACATTTGATGTAGTAGTCACTGTTGTTGAATCTTTCAACTGGCTTCCGTTTTCTTTCTTATAAATAAATGACCTTGGGGTGAACATCTTTGACCATCATTAAACTTTGTCCATGTTTTCAGTTTTTTCTTCATCAGAGGTTTGAGGTGTAAGATTGTTGGATCAAAGGGTATAGACCCTTTTAGAACTTTTTAATGTATATTGCCACATTCTTTCACAAAAGGTTTGTCCCTTTTCGCACAGGTGTCAGCACATAACTTTGATTTATCATTTTAAAATATATTTCAAATTTAGTAGGATAGAAATGATACTTTCCTCTTGTTTTAATATGTGATTCTTTAATTACTGGTGAGATTGAACATGTTCCCTTAAGTACATTACACAGTCTGCTTTTGTGTATTTGAATTATGCCCATATATTTTGTGTATTTGCTTCTTGCAATTTTAATGCTTTCGTTTTTTGTGTTTGAGGTAGAATCTTAAGTGTATTACATATTTTTTAATTTCTCAATTATAGTTTGCACTCAATATTATTTTTTATTAATTATTAGGTGTATAGCTTAGTGGTTAGACATTCATATACTTTATAAAGTGTCCCCCCGCCCCCGATACTTCCAGGACTCACATGGCACCATACATAGTCATTACAATATTATCTATACCAGGGGTGGGCAACCCCTGGCACGCGTGCCAAACATGGCACTCCAGTAACTTTTGCTGGCACGTGAAACCCTCTCTTATAATCTTCCATTTACAATTTTTTTCTTAATATCGACTTCTTTATTTTTCAGATAAATTCAGTGTAGGTGCATCTTAGATAAATAAATAATTTTACATAACAAGTTATCTTAAAGACCATAGACATGGATTGACAAGAGAGGGGAAGAGCAATTTCTATGCCTCTGCCTGAACTCTCTCTGCCTTTCTAGATCCGACCAGTGTTTTGGTTTCATCTACATATGCTTGTGAATCTTTGTTCTCAGTGATGAATTTTGTTAAGTCTCATAATAGGAGTAGCCTGACGGATGAAAGTAGTAGCTCGTGCATATCTCTGAAGGTCACGAAATATAAACCTGATGTAAAATCTCTGTCATCAGTGATGCAGCAGCAAAAGTCCCACTGATAATATCAAACGGAGTCATAAAGTTTTCTGTCGGACTATCAGTGTACATGTATACATTAAAAAATAAATGTATTTTTCATCATCATATACTGTGTTTTTGTCACTCGAATGAATTTTATTATTTCTTCAAGTTTCTTCACATACGTACACCTTAAGAGATATCAAGTAGGCATAACATGTTCTCAAAAAATTAGGGTTGGCACGCAGAAGAATTTTGAGTCAGAGATTTTGCTGGTTTTGGCACGCATTCACAAAAAGGTTGCCCACCCCTGATCTATACTAATAAAAGGGTAATATGCTAATTAGACCAAACATCTTCTGGACATCCTTCCAGATGTCCTTCCGGACAAAGCCATGGTGGTGGGGGCCAAGGCAGAGGTGGTTAGGGGCGATCAGGCTGGCAGGGGAGAGCAGTTAGGGGCAATCAGGCTGGTAGGGCAGAGCAGTTAGGGGCGATCAGGCTGGCAGGGGAGAGCAGTTAGGGGCCATCAGGCAGGCAGGGGAGAGCAGTTAGGGGCCATCAGGCAGGCAGGCAGAGAGGTTAGGGGCGATCAGGCAGCAGGCAGAGTGATTAGGGGCGATCAGGCAGGCAGGCAGGTGAGCAGTTAGGAGCCAGTGGTCCCGGATTGCGAGAGGGCAGTCGGACATCCCCTGAGGGGTCTTGGATTGGAGAGGGTACAGGCCGGGCTGAGGACACACCCCCGCCCCCCCCGGAAAAATTTTGTGCACCGGTCCTTTAGTTGACTACATTCCCTATATTCCCTGCTATACTTTACATCCCTGTGACTGTGACTACCAATTTGTACTTCTTAATCCCTTCACCTTTTTCACCCAGTTCCCCGAACCTCCCTCCCCTCTGGCAACCATCAGTCTGTTCTGTGTATCTGAGTTGGTTTCTATTTTGTTTGTTCATTTATATTGTTCTTTAGATTCAAAATATGAGTGAAATCATATGGTATTTGTCTTTCTCTAACTGACTTATTTCACTTAGCATCATATCCTCTAGGTCCATCCATTGCTGCCGCAAATGGTAAGATTTCATTTTTTTTTTTTTTGTGGCTGAGTAATGTTCCATTGCATATATGTACCACAGCTTTTTTATCCATTTGTCTATTGATAGACACTTGGATTGCTTCTGTATCTTGACTATTATAAATAACACTGCACTGAACATAGGAGTGCATATATTCTTTTGAATTAGTGTTTTTAGTCACTGAGTCATAAGGCAGAGTTCCATTTAAAATAATTTTTTTTCTACTTGAAACTTATTGTGTAAATACCACCTTTAAATGTTAACTGATACAATTAACTGTTTAATTCATAGATAGAGTTCTCATTCCACATGTGTGGTTTGTCATTCTTTTTTTAAAATTAATTAATTTATTTTCTTTATTGATTAAGGTATTACATATGTGTCCTTATCCCCCCATTGCCCCCACCACCCCCCACTTATAACCTCACCCCCCTAGTGTCAGGACCCTCCTTACTGTTTTCTGTAGGGGCTGAACCAATCTGCATTACCACTAACAATGCATGAAGGTTCCCTTTTCTCCACATTCTCTCCAACACTGTTGTTTGTTGATTTATTGATGATAGCCATTCTGATAGGTGTGAGGTGATATCTCATTGTGGTTTTAATTTGCATTTCTCTGATAATTAGTGAGGTTGAGCATCTTTTCATATTTCTATTTTCTATTTTTATGTCCTCTTTGGAGAAGTGTCTATTGAGGTCCTCTGCCCATTTTCAAAATTGAATTTATTTGGTTACATTGGTTAATAAAATTATATAGGTTTAAGGTACACGATTCTATAATACATCATCTGTATATTGTATTGTGTGTTCCCCACCTCAAGTCATGTATCTTTCCATCACCATTCCTCTGCCCATTTTTTAAATTGGATTGTTTGGGGTTATTTTGGTACTTAGTTGTCTGACTTTTTTATAAATTTTGGAGACTAACCCTTGTCAGGTATCATTGGTGAATATCTTCTGCCATTCAAAAGGTTGTCTTTACATTTTGCTGATGGTTTCCTTTGCTGTGCAAAAACTTTTTAGTTTGATGTAGTCCCATTTTTTGTTTTTCTTCGGGGGGGGGGGGGGTTGTTTCCCTTGCCTGAGAAGATATATAAAAAAATATTACTCAGAGAAAAGTCAGAAATTTTACTGCCTAGAAGTTTTATGGTTTTGAGTCTTATATTTAAGTCTTTAATCCATTTTGAGTTTATTCTTGTGTATGGTGTAGGAATGTGGTATAGTTTCATTTTTTGGCATGTATTTGTTCAATTTTCTCAGCACTATTTATTACATAGACTGTCTTTACTCCATTGTATGTTCTTGCCTTCTTTGTCAAATATTAGTTGACTAGATATGGGTTTACTTCTGGGTTCTCTGTTCTGTTCCATTGATCTATATATCTGTTTTTATGCCAGTACCATGCTGTTTTGATTATGTGACCTTATAGTATAGTGTGATATTAGTGTGATATCTCCAAACCAGCCAAGGCTATATTAATTCTTTCTATCTATGAGCATGGTATATGCTTTCATTTATTTGTATCTTCTTCAATTTCTTTGGACAACTTTGTTTTGTTTTGTTTTTTAGACTCTTTACTTCTGCTCTGCTCTTGATTACTTTCTTTCTTCTACTCACTTTGGGCTTTGTTTGCTATTCTTTGTCTAGTTCCTTTAGGTGTTAGGTAAAGTATTATTCTTGGAGATTTTTCTTGTTTCTTCAGGTAGACCTGAATTGCTACGAATTCTCCTCTCCCTTCTCCTCTCCCTCCCTTCTCCTCTCCCTGCCCTTGACTGGAATAGAATCTGGGACCCTTCAGTCCGCAGGCCGATGCTCTATCCACTGAGCCAAACCAATCTGCACTCTTCTCCTCTCTTCTTTTTCCTTAGAAGAAGGAAAGGAGAAAGGCAGAGGGTTTTGAATCCGTACCAAAAGGAGGGATAAAGAACTCTACTTGGACACAGAGCAGTCCAATTAAGACCCCAGAGGCTTGAAATAGTGTACAAGTTGGGGAATTATGATGTGTTCCAACCATAAAGTGAAAGAAAGGATGGAAGGTGATGAGGTTGGAGAAAGGGGTCCCAGGCTGTCCTCACATGGAAGTCATTACAAAGCCTCTCTTTCCCACACTCCCTCCTCACTCTCTTTCTCCCTTTCACCAGGTTCATCTATTTGCTTTAAAATAACCCCTCAATTGCAAACAATTCAGGCCTTAGTCAGGATTTTCACCTTTATCCTGAGAACAATAGGAAACCATTTGGCAGACTTAATTAAATGAGTGGTCAGAGCAGGTTTTCTTTTTAAGTTTATTCTCGTTGCTGCATTGAGAATGGTCTGAGAAGGAATGGACAAGAAAGATTTGGACAGAGCAGTCAGGTGGTGATAGGTAAGAGAGATCATGGTGAACTGAAGTGGTGGTAGCAATAAGATAGAAGGAGTATTGGACAGGTGTGGAAAGTATTTCTAAGGTAGAATTGATAGGTCTTTCTGTTGGGTTGAATGATCTTTTACCCTCTCTGCATCCACCCCCTTGGGCATTTAACTTTGAAGTGTCCTCTGCCTCTGTCTCTGGACTTGACCATGTGCCTGGCTTTGGGTAATAGAATGAAGCAGAAGTGCAAGTATGGTGCTTCTAAATCTACAACTCGAGAGACCTTGCTCTTTTTTGTGTTTCTGTCCCCAGAGAATGAGCTCAGAGAGAAACAGGTTGGGAAAGGTAGGTTTGCTTATAGACCTAAGACCTATGTGCTTACATTGGACCTTGGACCCTGTGGCCCACACCACACTGAACATATGGACCGAACTAATGGCCAAGGATTTGGCCACGGCCACACAGCCAGACATCTGTTGACTGGCACTAAACCCCATCTCTTCTGTTTCACCATGAATGCCCACTTTTCCTACTCTTCCATGGCCACCTCTCTTTAGTCACTTGCAAAGCAGAGGAGCTGTGTTGGTGCTGGTTGGTTCCTTGGCAGTAATAATAGTAGTTAACATTTATTGGGTGTTTACTCTGTGCCAGGCACAGGCATCAGGGTTTGCAAATTCAGATACCTGGAATGGCAAGTAAGGCCACTGAGTGAGGCAAGCAAAGCAGGGACTCTGGTGGCCTAGAAGGTCAAGGCTCTGGCTAAATGGGGGACGGCAACTGCTCAGACCATGATGGCCTGGCTAGTATTGCCAGGTATTACTGTTTTAAAGTAAAGACATATATTTGAATTTTTATATAGCATTTTCCAATTTAAAAATTTTTAAAAACGAATCCACAATTCAGAAAAAGTACTCTGTAGGCAAATTAAATCACACCTGTTGGCCTGTTTGCAAACTCTGCTTGCTGTTGTCTCATTTCCTCTGACACCCATTCTGTAAAGGAGCCTTGCCCCTTGTTCTACTGATGGAGCAAGCAAAGCTCTTCAAGAGGGTAAATCACTTACTCAAGGTCATCTAGCCAAGCTACACAGTTGGGGTCTGTATGACTCCAAGGTTTGAACCTATGACAGACGGCCTCTTGAATGGGTAAGGGGTCTGTGTTCAGACACAGCCAGAGCTGACACCATGACAGAACATGTCCAGGGACAGTAAACTGTCAGTCAGAGACCTCAGTGTAGCAACAAGGGATCATTCAAGACAAATGTGATTGATGTTGCAGAATTTCCCACCTCCCTCTGCCAGAACTTAACAATGGATGTCTCTGTGCCCTTAATAAAATTAAGTTACCACAGCCCTGGCCAGGTAGCTCAAGTTGGTTAGAGCATTGATCCCATATGCCAAGGATGCAGTGCCCCTCTCTGAGCAGGTTCTATCCCCATCAGGGCACATGCAAGAAGCAACTAATGAGTGAATGAATAAGTGAATCAGCAAATTGATGGTCCTCCCCCCCCCCCCGCCTCTCTCTTTAAAAATCAATAAGCAAAAATTAAGTCATTGTATGTTTAGGAGAGGTGGCATATGTGGAATAAATACCTTTGGCTTCTTTGTGTCATTTATCAAACTTCGTTTTTTTTTTATTAAATCTTTATTGTTCAGATTATTACATTGGTTCCTCTTTTTTCCCACTATAACTCCCCTCCACCCAGTTTCCACCCCACCCTCCGCCCTCACTCCCCACCCACTGTCCTCATCCATAGGTGCACGATTATTCTCCAATCTCTTCCCGCACCCCCTACACCCCTTCCCCCCCCAAGAATAGCCCCAAGAATAGTCAGTCCATTCCCTTTCTATGTCCCTGATTCTATTATAATCACCAGTTCATACTGTTCATCAGATTATTTATTCACTTGATTTTTAGATTCACTTGTTGATAGATGTGTATTTGTTGTTCATAATTTGTATCTTTACCTTTTTCTTCTTCTTCCTCTTCTTAAAGGATACCTTTCAGCATTTCATATAATACTGGTTTGGTGGTGATGAACTCCTTTAGCTTTTTCTTATCTGTGAAGCTCTTTATCTGACCTTCACTTCTGAATGATAGCTTTGCTGGATAAAGTAATCTTGGTTGTAGGTTCTTGCTATTCATCACTTTGAATATTTCTTTCCACTCCCTTCTGGCCTGCAAAGTTTCTGTTGAGAAATCAGCTGACAGTCGTATGGGTACACCCTTGTAGGTAACTGACTTTCTTTCTCTTGCTGCTTTTAGGATACTCTCTTTGTCTTTTGCTCTTGGCATTTTAATTATGATGTGTCTTGGTGTGGTCCTCTTTAGATTCCTTTTGTTTGGGGTTCTCTGCGCTTCCTGGACTTGTAAGTCTATTCCTTTCACCAGGTAGGGGAAGTTTTCTGTCATTATTTCTTCAAATAGGTTTTCAATATCTTGCTCTCTCTCTCTCTTCTTCTGGCACCCCTATAATTCGGATGTTGGTACGCTTGAAGCTGTCCCAGAGGCTCCTTACACTATCTTTGTATTTTTGGATTCTTTTTTCATTTTGCTTTTCCGGTTGGGTGTTTTTTGCTTCTTCATATTTCAAATCTTTGACTTGATTCTTGCGATCCTCTGGTCTGCTGTTGGGAGTCTGTATAATATTCTTTATTTCAGTCAGTGTATGCTTAATTTCTAGTTGGTCCTTTATCACAACATCGAGGGTCTCACTAGATTTCTTGAGGATCTCACTACATTTATCGGCGGTTTCTAGAAAATTCTTGAAAAACCTAAAAAGTGTGGTTTTGAACTCTATATCCAGTAGTTTGCTTTCCTCCATTTCTGTCATTTGTGTCCTGTTTCTTTGTCTCGGCATTTTTTATGCTTCGCTGTGTGGATAGAGTGTCTTTCTGTGCTAAGTGTCCCAATTACCTGAGGTAGACACTCTTGGTGCACCCCCTTGTGGGCTTTGTGCACAGTCTTGTTGTAGTTAAGCCTTGATTGTTATAGATAAAACTGGGAGGATTTGACCTCCAGGCCAGTTGGCTGTGAAAATCAGCTGTGTCTACGGTGGGAGAACTTCTGTGCTGAAGACACCCTTCTGGGGCAAGACTTGCTTCAGTGAGGCTTTGGTGTTCACTGAGTCTGCCCCCTGAGTGTGTCCCTTATAGATCTGAGGAGTTGTAATTGGATGGTCCCACTCTGACCACTGGGTACACTGGCTCTTGGATCTAAGGAGGTGCTAATCTAGCCTTTGTCTGAGGCTACCCAGCAGAAGCCAGCTGTAAAGCAATGGCCTTGGGGCAGCTGCAGTTTGTTAAGTTATTTTCAGATTACAAAGGGCCGGGCCTTTCATATGCAAAAGCCTCCCTGCACAGCTTGGGCAGGGCAGGGTCCCAGGGGATCAACAGGGCAGGCGAGCGAGCCAGCAGTATGGCTGCTCTCAGTCCTGCCTTCAGAGGTCCTGGCAATCGCCTCGAGTGCCTCCGAGAGAAAGCTGCCCTCGAGTTCCGACCAATGCCAGACAGTCCCGTTTCTCCTGTATGAGTCTGGGTCCCCAGAGACTCGCCCAGAACTGGAGCTCAGAGCCTGAGACTCCCTCCCGATTGAAAAAGACAATCGTGTCCTCAGCCACCAGCCCTCTCCGCATGCACCTCCGCACCTTTGTATTTACTTCAGCACTGCACCTCCTCTGAGTCTCGGTATGCTTTTCTCTTTCCTTCTAGTTGTAGAAATTCCACTCAGCCAGCCTTCCTGTGGTTCTGGATGATGTCCGTTATGTCTTTTAGTTGTATTTTTGAAGTGGTTGTGCGAGGCAGCAATCTCCGGTGTTTACCTATGCCGCCATCTTGGTTTTCCTATCAAACTTCTTAACAAACATATTGTGTAGGTCCATAAAAACAATTCTGACTCTTTCACTGGACTGTGAGCTCCAGCTATCAGAGGTGGATCTGTTTTGCTTCCAGTTGTCTCCCAGCACCTAGCACAATCTGTGACACATAGTAGGTGTTCAATAAATATATGCAGAATAAATGAGTGTGGCTCAGAGGAAGTGAATTGACTTGTCAGGTCACACAGACCAATCTTCCTGTTTACCTACCTTGATTTAGAAGCTCATGCTATTTCTACACAATCCTGCCTCTTGGAGAGAATCAAGGGAAAGATGTTTCCAGCCTAAGGATCTTGGGCCCAGGAGCTTCCACTTCTTTGGACTCCTATAGAGTAGGAGTTGGTAGAAGTGGTGATAGGGTAAGCACCTATTAATTAAGCCATTATCTACCATAATACCTTTTGTAAACCACACATTATAATCTTGACAGCCCTGAGCCCAGCTCTTAGGGTATTTACAGAGGGTGGCAGGGTATAAAGGGCAGGCCCTACCTAGGTTTTGCTGTGAAACAGGCTAAGTTCCCATCTCAGTTATGCTGTGTTACCTTGACCTTTGAGTGCCCCTCTCTGAGCCTCCTTCTTCCTGCACCCTGTGGATAAAAAATCTTCACTTGGGGATTATCGGGTTGAAAGGAGATCATCAATGGAAGTGGCTGCCAGTAATTGTGGATTTTTTGGAAGCCTGCTAGCCTGAGGAGAACTGTTGACATTGAGAACAGCCTTGTCAGATCAGCCAGGCTTAGGGCCAAGGAGTCCCATCTATCAGGCCTTTGCTGCTTTCAAGTGGGTATTATTAGATACAGAAGGCCCTTATCTCTCCCTTGCTTTCACACTGGGAATTCACTCCTTTCTGCTGAGCAGGGGAAGAGGGATTGTGGGAAGGAGGGCACCTGCTTCTACGTGGGAGGGTGTGTACTTGAATACTTTGGAGAAGGCAGGGCTTTGGAAAACCCCTGGCATTGGCCTACCAAGCCTGAATAATAGACTTTTCACCTGCTAGGTAAGCTCATGTCCTGTGGGCTTCAGTTTCCTCATCATAAAATGGGCCAACAATAACTATGTCTTCCTTCTTCAGCAATCAGTATAGTGCTTGGCACGTGGCAGGTGCTCAGTAAGTGTTCATTGAATGACTATTGGGCATGAGAGGGCTTTATAAAGTGAACATTACTGTTATTGAGACCCTTTGGGAAAATGTGAAGAAAGGAAACTCCATCTGGAATGGGATTGTTGCTGAATTCTCTCACCCTCTGTCAGATTCTAGCTTGTTTTTTTCAAATAAGACTTACCATTCTAATGGTAGCTTCTCTATCAGTGGAGGTGAAGGGGGACAGGCTATAATCCCACCTGGGAATCTGTGTAGGCCAGATTCTATCACGGGCTGGCTTCACAGGTCCCTACCCCTAATGGGCCTCACTTTTCTCATCTGTATAGTAAGAGGCTACATAGTCTCTATGGTCTTTTCTAGTGTTGACACAGTCTATGATTTGCAATGAATAATTTCATAAAGGGCTTAGGAAACTTCTACTGTTTTCCTAAACCACATCATAGTTTAGAAAACACTTTTGGATCCCTTATGCTTTTCATCCTCATGGCAACCCTGGAAGAGGCCAGGGCAATGTGCCCATCTTACAGATGAGGAACTGAAGCGGAGGTGTCTTCAAGGGGCTGTAATTTGAGATTGCACCACACATTTTGGTTATACAGATATATCAGTTTGTTCTCAAATGTAATCGTGCATAAAAATCACCTGGAATGGAAGTGGGGGATTGCTTGTACCAATGTAGATTCCTGGGCACTTAGAGATTCTAAATTGGCAGGGCTGGGAGGGCCCATCGTTAGCAAGTACTCAGGTGACTCCTGTCACATTCTAGATAGCCTCCAGCATCAGCCTGTTTCTTTTCATAATCCCTGTTTCTTTTCATAATCCCTCTTAGGACTGCTTTCACTGGGCCCCACAGATTTTGTTTTTTTGTTTTGTTTGCATTTTCATTTCTTCCTTTATGTCATTGTTAACCCATTCATTGTTAGTAACATGTTATTTAGCCTCCATGTGTTTGTGTATTTTTTACTGTACTTGTTTGTGTATTTTTTACTGTACTTGTAATTGATTTCTAATTTTATACCATTGTGGTTGGAGAAGATGCTTGATATAATTTAAAACTTTTAAGTTTATTGAGACTTGTTTTGTGTCCTAACATGTGGTCTGTCCTGGAAAATGTTCCATGTGCACTTGAAAATAATGTATATTCTGTTGCTTTGTGGTAAAATGCTCTGAAAGTATCAATTAAATCCATCTGGTCTAGCTGTCATTTAAGGCCACTTTTTTCCTTGTTGATTTTCTGTTTGGAACATCTATCAATTAATGTCAATGGGGTGTTAAGTCCCCTATTATGACTGCATTACTGTTGCTCTCACCTTTTATGTCCATCAAGATTTACTTTATATATTTAGGTGCTCCTGTGCTGGATACATGAATGTTAACAAGGGTTATATTCTTTTGTTGGATTATTCCATTTATCATCATATAATGTCATTTTTTGTCTTTTATTATAGTCATTGTTTTAAAGTCTATTTTGTCTCATATAAGTATTGCTGCCCAAGCTTTTATTTTGTTTCCATGTGCATGAAATATCTTTTTTCATCTCTTTACTTATAGTCTGTGTGTGTCTTTTGTTATGAGGTAGGTCTCTTTTAGAAAGCATATGTTTTTGGTTTCCTATCCATTCAGCTACCTATGTGGATAGGAAAGTGTTTTTTTCATCTTTACTGAGATATTTATTTATGTTCATTGACATAAATGATTATGTAAATTTAAGACAAGGTGTTGATTATAAATATATTATGACATGATTACCACTATTGTGTTAGATAACACCTCCATCATATCACATAATTACCATTTCTTTTTGTGGTGAGATCATTTAAAATTTACTGTCATTACATGTAGATTTATTTGTTTTTTATTTTTAATCTCATCAAGGATATGTGGTTTTTAAAATTGATTTTAGAGAGAGAAACATAGAAGTGAGAGAAAAACATTGATAGGTTGCTTCCCGTACACACCCTTGTATCCCTCCTTAATGTTTTCTTTTTTATTTTCAGGAGTGTTTAATATTAATAAAGATATTGTTATCAATTAACCTTTTACCTACCATTTTTACTACAGATAAGTCTTTAGCATTTATTGTATGTCTTTCCACTTTAGTTGCTTTTTTTTTGACATGCAGAAGCTTCTAATTTTTATGTAGTCAAACTTTTTATTGTTTTTCTCTGTGACTTATCTTTGAAAGCATTTAAAATTACTCTTGCATAAGCATTTATGAATGTTAACAGAAATCAAAATAGGAGATAAAAATGTACCCACAATCTTCCCAGCACATCAAATTAAAGTGTTTGTCCCTAGAATTCTTGTCAGTCTTTTCCACATGTACATAATTTGAGGTGGTTGTTATCACTACTTTGACACTGTTCTTGTGTTCTAGGCTTGCTTTCTTTATTTTCCACTAAATGTTATCATCTGACAATATCCTTGATGCATCTTTCTTTCAGACTCCCTCTGCGCTTCCTCTTGCTTTTTAAACATTTTCTATTTCTTTATTTCTGTTTTAGCCAAGGACATCTGCTTAGAGCCCACTGGGGCTCTTTTGGCCCTTCCTCCTTCACAAATCTCAAGTGATTTGGCTGCTGCCAAGGAGATTCTTATAAGGTGTGCATTCCATACTGGCTATGTGTCTGACTAGCTGTTTGGTCTTGGACAATTTACTTCATCTCTCTGAGTTAATATTTCTTCTGTAAAATGGGAACTGATAAGATCAGCCTCATAATATTTATTATGAGGGGGTATTTGACATGGAGCCTGGTACATAGTAGGCACTTCATACTACTATGTATAATAGATGTAACATGTGGAGCAACTACTGTGTGTTTGACACTGTACTAGGAATTTCCATGAAAATCAGTCAGATCAAGGGGTAGGTTTTGTGTCTGGCTTGACTGGTGAGTAAAATAAGGTATTAACAAATATTGGCTTTTAAAAATTCTATTCCAAACCTAAAAGGTATACTGTTTATGTCATTTCTGTGATTTGACAAAGGTTAGCCTACATGCACATTCAGTATGTTTGGGCCTGGCTCACCCCATTGTGTGCCAAGAGGAGTCTGGAGGACATGTGGGGCACTGGGAACAGGGGAAGCAGTTGAATGTGCTCCAGGTCAGCTCCTGCCTGCACACTCTGAGCTGTGGGTCTGGGCTCAGGGCTCTTCTTCAGATCTTGGGTTGGAGTCCTTTGTGCTTCTAGAACCCAGACATCAGTCTTGTTCTAAAACCCAAGGCAGGTGAGGCCTCTTGTATCCCAGGGGCGACTGAACTATCCTGCTGCTGCCAGAAGTCAGGGTGCCCCAGTATGTAGTATGTTCAGGAAATCAGCAAGGCCAGCTTATCCTGAGCCTGGAAAAGGGTCAAACACCCAACTCCACATGCTTCTATGTTTTATTTCAGTACATTGTCCTGCAACAGAAGATTCTTTCTGATATAATGGCAAATAAACCAAGATATGAAAGTGTGTACATACTATAACCACATCTATATTATAAAAGGCCAGTGGCTGTAATGCTAGAACGCCAGAACGACCAAACGACTGGTCACCAGGAGGTGCATGGAGCACCTCTCGGTTCCTCCCCAGCAGCCCACAGGCTCCGATCCGGTGGGCGGGCGGGACGGCAGGTGGGTGGGCGTGGTGAGGCGGGTGCGGCAAGGCAGTGCAGGTGGGCGGGTGGGTGGGGCGTGAGCATGGCGGACAGATGGGTGTGCGCGCGTGTGTGGGGCTGCGTGATTTCACGAGCTGGGCCTCTAATATGAAAAATATAATCTCTTGGCAATGTGTTGAAAACCAAGGCTGGAAGAAAGCACACCACAATAATGGGTTATGGGTTGTATATTTTCCCTTTCCAATGGAAAAGATAAATAAATGTCATCTTAAAGAAAAGGGTGTCTCTGGGAAGGTCCTGTGAGGACTGGCCTCTATTAGACTGGGATGGTGGAGGTGTACTCCCAGGTGCATCTTTAGGGACTTTTGGTCACCAGTATTTCCTGAGTCTCTGCAGGAGGCTAGCAGGTATTTATTGGTCTTCTTTAAGGGGTCTTTCAGTCAGAGGCCTGGGAGCCAGGATTTATTGCTGCCTTCTCAGGGAGGGTTCTGAAAATGGAAGTTAAAACCCAGGAGCACACTTTTATTTATTGATTTTTTTATTGTTTTGTGTGTTGGGCCATTGTCCCGGCCTTGCCAGCCAGCCAGCCACCCGCCCAGATTATTAGGAAAGAGAGGGAATAGGGTCGACCTACTATGTGACCTCTAACCACAAGCATTTGGCGGGGGGGGGGGGGGGGGGCTTCCTGGAGGTCCCCCAGGAAGGCCCCCCAGCAATATCTGAGTCTGGAGAAAGGGGGGCCAGAGCGTGAGGCTTCCTGTACCTCCCCTCTAAGCACTATCCCTATACAAAAAGCTCCCGCGAGAAGGAACCAGACTCTTTTCCCCACAGCCCTATCTCCAGGCCTCACCAATTAACTGGCACAATCAGTGTGAAATAAATAACATCAGGCCACCGGGCAGTCAAACCCAGGCTCCCTCCTTGTGCCAAAGAAAGCCCACCTTGGAGGCCTTGGGCTTGGCATTGAGCAACTCTGTGGTCTGAGGCCAGTCTCCTAACCCACGTGGCTGCAAACGCAGCCACCAAACAATGGCCACCTTAGCTCCTGCCCCCAGGGGCTGGCTGGAGAACAGGAGATGGTCCATGCAAGTATGGGACCTTGAGCTCGCCAAGCTGTGCCATGGCTTCCTGGGACCAGCCCGTGGGCACCAGGGTTCCCATTTCTGAGGTTTGGGGAAAAGCTCATTGGCCGTCACACGCCCATGAGTAAGTGGTGCCCCACAGGCAGCTGAAACCACTGCGTACTTCCCCTCCATCGTGAATCCAGGAGCACACTTTTAAATTGTGTTGTTCAATATAAGACATTTCCCGTTGGGGACTCCATTTCCTCATCTGCCCACTGTCTTCATGCCATCTATGTGCTCAGAAATGGAGTCAGAGCTAATTATCACTAAACAAATAAAAACTAAGACCACATGATAAGGTGGGGTACGGTGGCACTCTCTTTTTAGGTGCTTCTGAAAGGAGGAAAGGAGAGAATACCCATAGGGCTTCATGGTCTGTTCTACCAGGTGCTTCACAGATGTGTTCTGTGTCCATGCTGATGATATCTGTAACTATGGTGGGACTTGTTTTTCTATTCCAGGTTCCGAGGTGCACCAATTATACCTGTGGCGGCCAAGCCTGGGGGACCAGAGGCCCCCGAAACAGAAGCTCCACAGGGCATCTCAGAGCTCATTGAGGTATTGTCAGCTTGAATCAGGTTGGTCTCTGTCCCCAGTTCTGCTCAGGCAGGTTCCTTTGTGTCCTGCTCAGCCTGAGAGAGACAGAGAAGCATCACCCTCCGCCCCCGTCTCCTGTCCCCCAAAAGGATTCTGGGGTGGTTCCTTTAAACTCCCCCCCCCCCCGCCCCAAAAGCTTAATGCAACCTCCCTCAGAAAGTTAATCCCAAACAGAACTGAGGGCCTCCACCCTTCTAAGCCTTTCTTTTTCCTTTCTCTTGTCAAATACCTCCACTCAGACAAAGCAGATCCTCTCAGTCTGGAACTCTGGGGCTATGCCATCTGTTCCAGTCCTTCAAATTGTACCAGGTCCTCCACTATGTCTAACCTGGACTAGTGGGCTGGGGGCCAGTGAGCCAGGGAGAAGGAGATGGGCCCAGCAGCAGGGACAGTACAGCTTAGGTCCTGTGGCCTCTACCAAAACACTGGAGGCTTTATCTTCTGAAGCCCAGGGCCCAAGGCTCAGGCTGTTCCTCCAGGCTGGGTAGTAGTAGACAGAGGGAAGGAGCATAGCCATTCACAGCCTGGCCAGGGCAGTCAGCAGGCAGGGTGGAGGGGGAGAGGGAGGGTATGGTGATGCTTCTATGGAAATGACAATGAGACTAGGGACTGTAGTGTCCCTCTGCTGGGCACTTGGGGCAGCTCAGAGGGTCACAGTGCTGGCCCCACCACCTGCTCTCTCTGTGACCTTAGGCCCATGACCTGCTCTCTCTTGCCTCAGTTCCCTCACTTATAAAGTAGAGGAGAATATAGCACCACTTCCCTTGTGGAGTTGCTGTGAAGGTTAAACGAGTTAATGTGTATAATGTGCTCAGAACCGTGCTATATCAGTTTACTGTGATGGTGAGATATGATTATCACATACCAAACACTGTACTAAGATCTCTACATGCAAGCTCATTAACATTCACAGTGACCCTGGGAGGCTTAAATTATCCCCATATTACCTCAGAGAGGTTAAGTAACTTGCCCAAGGTCTCATAGCAGGTATGTGGTGGAGCTGGGATTCAAACTCAGGTCAGTTGTGGGGTGGGCTTTGGGGTCTGCCTGGGTCCACAGAGCCAAGATCAGGTGTGACTGTGTGCCACCACTGTTTCTGCGATTACACGGTGCTGATCTTGCTGAAGTAGCAAAACCAATATTTTCTGGGTAAGGCTTTTGTTACTTTTTCACCAGCTCTAGAGAGTACTGGTCTGGGAGCGTGGGACAGTTGTGTTTGTTAAAGCAAAATCCACAAAAATACTGTCTGTATATTCCTTTAAGAAGCCTCTGCATACATCTCGGGCCAAGCCTGTTTTGAAATCTCTAGTCTTTTTTCAAAAGAATTGTTATCACAGGATTAAGAGTTTAGAACATTTACTACCAAATACTTTTTGATAGGAAGTAGCAAAATAAAAGGAATAATGTGGTCTTAGTTTTTATTTGTTTAGTGGTAATTAGCTCTGACACCATCTCTGAGCACATAGATGGCATGAAGACAGTGGGCAGGTTAAGGTTGAAACTGTGGAAAGAGTCCACAGAGAAGGAAAAGCAGAACCACAAACTGAGGGACAGCACTGGCCCTTTGCAGGGGGTGCTTGGAGAAGTGGCCTTCACCCCTCCTGTCCTAACAAACTCAGGCAATCGCCTCTGGGAACAGCCCTGCTCTCCCCCAATCCTTCCGTTTCCCTTATTCACTTGTCCTTCTCTCAGGTGAGAGGCCAGCTGCTGGTGACACTTGGAAGTACTCACAGCCCTGGGAGGGGAGACAAATAAACAGATTATCACAATAGCATTTAACTGGTGATGCGGAGGAGAAATGCAGTCAGACAAAAAGGGTAGCAAAGCCTTTCCAGAGGTGTTGTTGCCCATTTGCCCTCCTAGAGAGTAAGGGTAAGGCTAAACAGGGTAGTGAACTTTGGGGCCTGCCAGTGGCTGGTGTCTGTGAAAAGGGCAAGTGGTGGGAGCCTAGGCCTCAGCAATACCTAGGCCCTAGATGATGACAAATCTTAAATTCTGCAGGCATCAGGTGGATGGAAAAGCATGTGAGGCCAGGGAGCAATGTGACCAAAGGTGTCCTGTGGCAGGTTCCCCCTGCTGCAGTGTGGGTGAGGGCCTGGGTGCCTGGCCTGTTAGGAGACTGTTGGAGTAATCCCAGTGGGAGAGCATAGATGAGGCTTCTCCAAGTGCCCTTTGCCTTTGCACCGAGGGAAGGCACGGAGAGCATGGCAGAAGTTTGGAGTGCAGTCAGGAAGTTGCCCATTTCTGATCTGGGCTGGTCTGCCCTCCTCTGCCCTGTCCCATCCAGTCCTTTCCTGACAGAGTGTGGCACAAGCATCTCTTTTCTAGCTCCTGACGTCCCAGATTTCCATCCCAACGAGAGATCCCTCGGGACCATTCCTCATGTCTGTGGACCACTGTTTCTCCATCAAAGGCCAGGGCACTGTGATGACAGGAACCATCCTCTCAGGCTCCATCAGCCTCGGCGACAGTGTGGAGATTCCTGCCCTCAAGGTCAGTCTTACCTTGTCCTTTCTTTTGCCCTCATTCTCTAGTGGCAAAGGAGAGGAATGGTCCCTTTATCCTCAGCTGGGTCTGCTTCCTGAGACTGGCCAGCAGGCGCTGCTCTCTCCTCTATCTCCTTTCATGCCTTGCCTGGATTCTAGAACTACCACTCCCCTATTTCTTATAACAGCACCCATTTTTTGAGATCCATGATGTGCCGCAATGAGCCTCCCAAGGTTCTTCCTTTATTGCTATCCTTTATATCCGTTATAGATAATGAAACTGAGGCTCCAGAAGGTGCATTAGGCTCAGGACCATGTGGTCAGCAAGTGAGGTGCCAGGTGTAAACCTCCTTTCTGCAAGCTTTCTGTGTCAGGGTGGCAAGACAAATTAAACACAATTAGAATCTTGTGTTGCTCAGTCATACAGTCTGGAAGACATCCAGATGAGTTTCACACTCCCAGTGACCGCCGGCAGATGCCATGTCATCCCTCTGGAGACCTGTGAGAAGGATGGACAGCTCTGCGTCTTCCCAGCTCCTCCACCTTCTGGGAATTTCTGGCTGGCTCTCATTTAAAAGATGTCCAGTAGCCTTGATGTTTCCCTTCTTCATTGGGCTTTTCTTATGGCTTTAGTTTAGAGGAAAAACTTTCAGCCTCCCTCACTGCCCTTTCCTTCCCTTCAGGGGGAATGAAGGCGGGAAACAAGGCTAGTTAGAACTAGAAAGACCGTACCAGGAATTCAGGGTCCAGGGCAGTTCTCTGGTTCTAGAAGAATCCAGAGTACAGGAAAGTGATGGCATGCACTTGGCCCTGTATGTACAACCAGGGACAATGCCAGCTGCTGAAGTACTCACAGACCTAGGCAAATGAATTCATTTTGCATGCTAACTGAGAATTCTCCCTGGAGGGCTGTGTTAATATGGCTCACTAGCTGTATTAGGGTCCACCAGAGAAACACAACCAAAAGTATGTGTATGTATCTATGTACACAGAAAGAGGGATGTATTTTAAGGAATTGGCTCCCAAAATTGTGAGGCCTGGCAAGTCCAAAATCCATAGGATGAACCAGTAAGATGGAGACCCAGGGAAGAGTTGCAATTTGAGTCTGAAGGCTGGTGGAATTTCCTCTTCTTCTAGGGATGTCAGTCTTTTTCTATTCAAGCCTTCACCTGATTGGATTGGGTTCACCCTCACTGTGGAAGGTCATCTACTTTACTTAGTCTAGCCAATTAAATGTTAATCTCAACACAGAAACATCCGGGATAATACTTGACCAAATATCTGGGTACACTGGCACAGCCAGGTTGACATAAAATTCATTATCATATTGGGGCAAGAAGGGCCATGATTGCAGTATCTACCCTGAGCAAGGGGAGGGCAAGGGAACACATGTGCCTTATGTTGGCCATTCCTGATCTAGGGCAGCCAGAGAGGTTATAGGAAAGGGCATTTCAGGGGTGAGGGGAATGGCCAGGGCTTTTTCAGTAAAGGAAATTTCAGGTTTAAATCTCCCTGTTCTACTCATTTTATGGTGGTGTGACTGTTGCTTCCTCCTACAGAAGCAGGGGTGGGTAACAAGGAAGAGTTTCCTGATCAGGGAGGACCAACTAAAGAAGAGCTTTTATAGGCCTGAGGCTGGCCAGGGCTCCCTGGCATGTCAACAAGAGTTGGAGGGTGAGGCCCTGTCCTTCTGAATCCTGGGGCCTTCCCTGGCACTGTGGGTCATCATTCCCTCCTCCACTGGCTGTTGTGGATCCTCTTGTGAAGACCGTTAGCCTTTGATGAAATCAAATCCATGTTGTGCAGGGACTAAAAGTATAATTCTTAAAAAATAAAGCACAAAATTATGAAAATAAACTAAACTTAATATTTAACAAAGTTAAGATTATAATAGTAACTGTGTTAATTCTTAGCAGGAACAGAGAATAAATCAAATGCTAAATTTCTTTCCATTCCTTGTGCTCCCTTAGGCATACTCCTTTGGACCACCTTAATCTAATATTCCTCTGCCCTGGGAGAAGACATTTCTGCAGCCTGGGAGGGCAGCTGGGAGTAGGAAGGAGGTGTCAGAAGATGGCTCTGTGGGAGACAGACTTTGAATTGAGAGTATCTGAGGCTCTAGAGCAGGGGTGGGGAACATCCGGCCCACGGGCCATATAATGCCCGAGAAATCATTTGGTCTGGCTCTGCCAAGGCAACCACAAGTGGGACTCAAAATTCAATAAATCTAGGAGCTTTTTTCATAGCAACATAAATTTATATTAAGTGAATTATATTAAGCGAATGATGTTATAAATATCCAAATGGCCCTTGGCAGAAAAAAGGTTCCCCATCTGTGCTCTAGAGGGAGGAAAAGGTTTGTGATGACAGGATCAGGAGCTGTAATGCTAGGACTACGGGTATGGGGGAGGGCTGAGACAGAGTTAGTCGGCCATGTTAAGTAGACAGCAATGTTTGAGTGGGGACACGTTCTGAGGTCTTCGGCTACCCTTCTTGTCCTTATAAAGATGGAACTTGCCTTTCGGGTATGTGGAAGGTGCTTGGCAAACATAAATTTAAAGCTCTCCTTGCTTTTGTGTACCTATTTTCCCACAGCCTACTTTTCAACCCTCTTGGTATCAATGTCTGTATGATTTTCTGATTTACTAGTCAAAGAAAACAGGACTGTAGCATTGAACTTGGATATTTGGCTGAGGAGTTTTCCAAGCAAAATATGGAGGTTGCAGTCTGTTTCTCTTTTGCTGCTTATAGTAAATGTGAGAGGAAGGAAATGTTTTGAAGAACGAACTGTTAGTAAAAAGGAACCAGCACTTGATTTGGGAGGGTCTTGGCATGTCCAGATTGCAAAGGATGCTACAGGTAGGAAATTCTCTTTGAGAAAGCTTGCTCTGGTGAAAGACCCAGGGCAAGACTGGACAGCCTTTGCTGATGAGATGAGGTGTGCGACTCAAGGATCTAATCAAAAATCTCACCAGAAGCCAGGAAGAGAGGTGGGCTTACCCTGAAAGGATCTGCAGAGAACCCTTTGGTTTAATGGCATAGGTCCCCTTGATATACATGAGAGACCCACAAGGTTTTTGAGAATGTTATTAGCAAAAACACTGCCAGCCTGGACTGAAAGGAACAGAGGCCTGAAGAAATGAAGGGAAAAAAGCAGTTGGACTTTTGGTATTCTACATGAAGGAAATGGACTTATAGAACTACTCAGCTACAAATACATGTTATCCTTCAAGAAAAGGAAGAATGATTCCAAAGGCAGAGCTGTGGATGTAAAGTTAGAGGCCAGAGAGGCAGGCCTATAAGCAGGGGCCCATGGAGTCTCTGTGGGTCCAGAGAGCAGAGGAGCAAGCCACAGAGGGCTGTTTTCAGACCTGGAAACCTAATGGGATCTGCCTTGCTGGATTTCAAACTTGCTTGGGGCCAGTGACCTCCCATTTTCTTCGTATGCCTGAATTTTAAAAGCAGATAATTCATTTTCTAGTTTCACAGGTCCACAGATGGATCATATAGTATCATCCATGCCTAATTAGGTGACTTAGATGATGAGTTTTTTGAGCTAATGATTAGGATGAGATTTTGGATTTAGAGTTAATGCTATAATGGAGCGAGAATTTAGGGATGTTGGGATGGGATAAAAGTATTATGTACATGCGATGGGTGTTAAGTTTTTGGGGATCAGAGGGTGGACTACAGTGGGCTGAGTTGTGGCCCACAAAAGATGTGTCCACTCAAAACCTAAGAATATGATCTTATTTGGAGTAAGTCTTTGCAGATGTGATTAATGTAAGGATCTCAAGATGAGATCATCTTGATTAGGGTGGGCTCTTTATCCAACGATGAGTGTCCAATGACCCAGAGATTCAAAGAGAAGATCATTGAAGTTGGAGGTCAAGACTGGACTTATGCAGCCCTAAGCCAAGGAACACCAGTGATTGCCACAGCCACCAGAAGCTAGGAGAGAGGTATGTATGGAAGGCATTCTCTCTTAGAGACTCTACATACAAGGAACCAGCCCTGTTGACACATTAATGCTGGATTTCTAGCCATCAAAAGTGCAAGAGAATAAATTTCTGTTGTTTAAGCTACCAAGTTTATGGTAATTTGTTATGGCAGCCCTAGGAAACTAATATAGATTTTGGATGGAAAGTACTGAAGTAAAAAAATAAATAAAAAGCCTTAAGTCCTTTATCTTGGGCAGGTCCCTGAATTCCTCTGCACTTTGACTTGCTGGTGAACAATCACAACCCCAGCTCACTGTTTAGGTTTGCTGTGAGGGTGACATGAGCTGAGTTCTCATTAGCACTAAAAGGCTTCACAAGTTAGTAGTAGAGTCAGAACCTTTGCATACTGATGGCCAGCTCTGCTCATTTCTTCCTTTCCTGTGATTCCCATCCGACAGGAGAATATCTAGGCTCAGGAGGGTTAAGCAGCTAGACAGCAGAGCCAGTGTTTGAAGTTATTTGTCCAGCTCCAAAGACCAGGCTCTGTCCACTTTACCTGCTGCTCCTGTAGCCCCAAGGAGACCATAGGGCCAGTGGTATTTTATCTCCTCTGGACAAGGACCCTCCAACCTCCTGAGCAGCTTTGTAAGTGACCCAGTGTGCCCTTCGGAGGCCTCTCCCTGGTCATGGAGCTCCTGAGGTCCTGACCTCTTCTCACCCCTGCCCTCCATGAACCAAATTGGCGACTAGTGCCTGTTGTGCACTGGGGACATTGCAGGGCAGGTCTTTAAACTGGATGGCCCTCCTCCCAAACCCAGTGACATCCCTGTCAGATTTCAGTAATTGACTTGGACATATCCGACCACTTGAACTCCCTCAGAGGCAGAGCACAGCCATTCCAAATAAATGGTTGCATTCCCCTCCTGGCCAGGGCTTTCCTGCCAGAGCTTGTCAGACCCTGGCCCCTATTTCTGCTGCCCATGTTTGTTCCCAGCTGGGGCCCATTAGCTGATTGAGGGAACAGGGGATAAAGGAGAAAAACCAGATTCCATTTAGACCTCAGAATGGTGTAAACCCCAGACATCCTGAGATTCACCAGCCTCTCAGGCTTTTTGGCTCCCTCGGTCCTCAGCCTGGGAAATCCCTCTGGTAAGATTTGTTGTTGGGATTTAGGCTAGTGATCTTTCCAGTGATGACTGGCTATCAGTGTTGTAACATCCAAAACTCAGAGCCACAGACCATGAAGAAAGAGAGAGCAAGGAGAAATTGAAAGAGGTGTGGGAGCTCAGAGGGACCACAGGCAAGTTATTCAGCTTCTCTGTGTTTCACTAATTCCTTAGAACTTAGAGACCCCTATGTGTTGGCCAATGTCTGGGGCCTCTGAAAGAGGGATGGAGGGGTGTGGTGCCCCCTTGGGATGATGGACAGCAAGTCCCTAGCATATAGGAGGCTGATACTCTTGTCGTATTGCCATTCAATATGACTCATGTGGAATTTCTATTTGGGGTTCTAGATCTAGTAAGGCAGGGTTCTTTCCTGGCTGTAAGTAAATAGTTCTTCTCAGGGTTCCTCAGTGAGTTATTGAAATGGAAACATGCTTCTGTATAGCCCTCTGGTCCACTGACTCCACCTGTTTTTCCTCAACCTACTCTTTGAACTTCTTGGTATCAATGGCTGTATGATTTTCTGATTTACTAGTCAGGGAAAGCAGAACTTGTAAGCAATGAACTTGGATATTTGGCTGAGGAGGGCCTTGCCATCAGGCTCTTTTCCTCCTATCCCGGGAGCACCGCTTGCATCCAGCCTCCCCTGGCTCACACTGGGACCACTCCAGATCCTGTTCCTTTCCCTGCCTTGTGCACCAGCCGCCCTAACCCAGCCTCAATTTGCTGGTGGGTCACCTTCATCTACAGGATAAAATCTAAAGTGATTTGTGTGATTTGGTCTTGCTTTTGTCACCTCTCCAGCCTCTTTCTTAATTCCAAAGCCACACAAGATCACTCCTGCTCAGTGGATTAGTCAGGACTCTGGTCGCAAGTGATAGAACTCCAACTTAGACTGGCTTTAACATGATAGGGGGTGCACTGGCTCAGTTACTGAGAGGCCAGGGTTGGGAGGGCACTGGTGCCTCCCTCCAGATGTTTTTAGTACAGGCCGCTCTTTGTGGTCTTGTCCCCACAGCACTGGCTTCCCATTTCTTTCCCATCAAGTCCAGGGTATAGTGGGCTATATCCTAGTGGTTAGCTACCCAGAGAATTGACCCAATCAGTGGGGTTGCTCTTCCTCTGCTAATGACTGGTTACACAGTTCTGGCCAGCGTGAGAGGGAGGTGAGCAAAAAGAGGCCAGAGGAAAGGGGAAAATGACTCGAAAGCAGTGCCTGAGCTCTGATGGACTTGCTTTTGGGACAGAAGTTATGTTTCCTTACTGTTCAATCAGGCTTGTCTACTCCTTGGGATAGAAGGAAAAGGCTTCTTTTCCCACGGGTTATAAGCACAGTTATGGAATGGGATGTCCTTGGCCTGGTGGACCAGGAGCTCATCCCTGTGGCCAGGACAAGTGCCACACTCCTACTGGGCCAGACTGGTTACATGACTTATCGTGGAGCTGGGGCCGGGGTTGGGAGGAAAGGTTCCCAGAGGAAGATGGGGTGCTATCACTAGAGAATAGATGCTGGGCAGGCAAAACTGAGCTATCCATGCGCTTTGTGGTTTCGTGTGTCCATGTCTCAGTAGCCAGGGGCCCTGGTCACAGGGGCTGAGCTTAAGTCCCTCCCCATCACTTACTTGCTGGGGCAGTTTCTTCACCTCCTAGAGCCTGTTTTTGGGTGAACTACTCATGAAGATTTGAGGACATTCACATAATATGCTTGCAATGGGGCCTGCACATGAGCACTGCTGTCGTTATCATTTTTATTACCACATGTCACTCTGAATCTTGTCTTTTCCCCATTTACTGTGCCTTTTTACTTGGCCCACAGAATGCAGTGAGTGAGGGGTGTGGTGGCCTAAGCCCAGCATGCCCTGCATCCCCGAGCACCAGGGCTTTGTGAGACCTTTGCCTCTCCCTCGCTGCTCTGCTGGCTTAGGGATTTGAATTACCTCAGCAGCCAAGCTGTAATATCCTGTTGTCTCCTTAACAAGGTCTAGCAAAGGAAGAACAGGTGATAAACAAGGAGAGAGATTGATGTCAGAGCAGGCAGGGAAGCCAGGATGATGTGCTGCTGTCAAAGACATGAGTTTGGTATCCTGAAGATGTAGCAGGCTGCAGCAAGCTGCCTCTATGCAGGCCTTTCCCTATGGAATTCCTCCAACTTGTCCTTAGCTCTCAATCCCAAATGAGTAGTGTGCCCTTTGACATCAGTCCCTAAGAATCTGCCGCAGTTTCCGCTTCCAGAGACCTGTTTCTCTTTTGTTCTTTGTGTGTGTGTGTCTTTATTTCTGAGAATGGTTTTTTATGCTGACATGCCTATCCACAGAGATTGTGTTGATATGCTGATACTCACAGCCCAGGCTGAGTTGCTGTTGGCTGGATGAAGCAGGCTGCATGTCCAGCCTAGCTGGGGTCTAGTATTCTCTCAGTTTAGTGTCAGATGGCTTTTAGAAGTGTAAGCGTGGAAACGTAGAGGGCTATTGGCATTGCACACGGAAGGATGGCTTGTTGGATATGTGCCAAATAGTGCCGTGTGCTGGGCTCTAGTATTAGACCTTCTCAGGTTCTCATCCTGTGCTTTCAACAACTCTGTGGGAGCTCTGCTGTCCCACATTTTTATCTTTATTTTATTTTTTCCTCATAACCATTTATCCCCCCATACCCTCTACCATCTCCACTCACTGAACTCTGCCCCGCACCACTACACTGATGTCCGTGTCCATGAGTTCTATCTATTTTTTCTTCTTTTTTTGCTCAATCCCGCCAACACACCCACCCATCCAGAGTTGTCTGCCTATTCTCTATGATTCTGTCTATATTTTGCTTGTTAGTTCAGTTTGTTCATTAAATTCCACATATGAGTGAAATCATATGGTACTTGTCTTTCTCTGACTGGCTTATTTCACTTAATGTTCTCCAGATCCACCCATGCTGTTGCAAAGGGTGAATTTTTCTTCCTTTTTATGGCTGCGTAGTATTCCATTGTGTAAACATACCATAGCTGTTTTATCCCCTCATCTATTTATGGAAACTTGGGCTTTGTTTGTTGTTCTTTGTTAAGTCCCTTTAAATGTAAAGTTAGATTGTTTATTTGAGCTTTTTCTTGTTTCTTGAGATAGTCCTGTAATGCTATGAATTTCCCTCTTAGGAGTGCTTTCCCTGTGTCCCACAGATTTTGGGTTGTTGTGTTCTCATTTTCATTAGTTTCAAGGTATCGTTTGATTTCTTTCTTCATCTCATTGTTAAGGCATTCATTGTTTAGTAAAAGGTTGTTTAGCCTCCATGTCTTTGTGTGTTTTCCAGTTTTCTTCTTGTGATTGATTTCAAGTCTCATAGCATTATGGTCAAAAGAAGATGCTTGATATGATTTCAGTCTTCCTAAATTTACTGAGACTTGTTTTGGTCCTAGCATGTGGTTTACCCTAGAAAATATTCCACGTGCACTTGAAAAGAATGTATATTCTTCTGCTTTGTGGTGAAATGCTATGAAGATATCAATTAAATCCATTTGATTTATTGATTTATTATGTCATTTAAGGACGTCTCCTTATTGATTTTCTGTCTGGAAGATCTATCCATTGATGTCAAGGGGGTGTTAAAATCCCCTACAAAGACTGTATTACTGACAGTCTCTCCCTTTATGTCCATCAAGATTTGCTTTACATATTTAGGTACTCCTGTGTTGGATTCATAAATATTTAAAAGGGTTATATCCTCTTGTTGGATTGCTTCCTTTATTATTATGTGGTGTCCTTCTTTGTTTCTTACTAAAGCCTTAGTTTTAAAGTCTATTTTGTCAGTTATAAATATTGCTACACCAGCTTTCTTTTCCTTTCCTTTTGCATGAAATATCTTTGTCCGCTCCTTTTAGTCTGTGTGTAGTCTATGTCGTTCTAAGGTGGGTCTCTTGAAGATAATATATATATATATATATAATCTTCTTTTCTTATCCATTGAGCTACTGTATGTCTTTTGATTGAGCTACTGTATGTCTTTTGATTGGAGCATTTAACCATTTGCATTTTTCCTTTTTTTCTTTTTCTTCTCCTTTTTTTCTTTTTCTTCTCCTTTTCTCCCTCCTCTTCCTCTTCCTCTTCCTCCTTCCCCTTTAATATTTCTTGTAATACTGGTTTGGTGGTAACAAACTCCTTTAGCTTTTTCTTGTCTGGGAAGCTCTTTATTTTTCCTTCAATTTTAAATGATAGCCTTGCTGGGAAAATAGCCTTGGTTGTTAGTCCTTGCTTTCATCACTTTGAATATTTTATGCCAATCTCTTCTGGCCTGAAATGTTTCTGTTGAGAAATCAGCTGATAGTCTTATGGGAGCTCCCTTGTAGGTAACTGACTGCCTTTCTCTTGCAGCTTTTAAGATTCTTCTTTGTCTTTAACTTTTGCCATTTTAATTATGAGGTGTCTTAGTGTAGGCCTCTTGGGTCCATCTTGTTTGATATTCTCTGCTTCCTGGGCTTGTATGTGTTTTTTTCTTCACCAGGTTAGGGAAGTTTTCGGACATTATTTCTTCAAATAGGTTCTTGATCTCTTGCTCTCTCTCTTCTTTTGGTAACCCTATAATGTGGATGTTGTTATGCTTCATGTTGTCCTAAAGGTTTCTTAAACTATCCTCATTTTTAAAAATTATTTTTTCATTTTGCTGCTCTGATTGGTGTTTTTTTCTACCTTGTCTTCTAAGTCGCTGATTCAATCCTGCGCTTCATTGCGTCTATTGTATATTCCTTCAGTGTAGCCTTCAATTCAGTATGGCATTTTTCATTTCTGACTTGTCATCTTTTATGGTTCCTATGTCATTTTTCATGCTATTGAGCATTCTTATAATTATTACTCTGAACTTTATATCTGATAAATTGCTTATCTCCATTTCAGTTAGCTCTTCTGGAAAATTCTGTTGTACTTTCATTTGGGGTCTGTTTCTTTGTCTCCCCATTTAGGCTGCCTGTTTGTGTTTGTTTCTGTGTGTTAGGTAGATGTGCTACAATTCCCATTCTTGATAAGGTGACCTTATGGAGTAGGTGACCTGTGACACCCAGTAGCTGTCTCCCTGATCACCTGAGCTGGGTGCTCTAAGAATGTTCCTTGTGTGTGTTATGTGAGCTCTCCTGTTGTAATTGTGTTTTCATTGCTATTGGCCCATTCATGCATAGGTTCAATCCTCAGGCTGGTTGACAGTGAGGCTCAATCCCCAACACAGTGTGCAGGCTGCTCTGCAGGTGATGATCACAAGAAGCGGAACTCACCTCAGCAGGGTTTGGTGCCTGCCAATATCACCCTGTGGATGTGCTGCTTGTGAAGCTTATTGGATTCTGCTCTGTTGTTGTCTGAAGCTGGCCACTGGGTATTTTGGTTCTGGGCCTCTTTGGAGGAACTCTGGTGCAGGCCAGTGTCAGAAGATGTCTGTGACTGATCCTGGACAACCTGTTTGGAGCTAGCAGTGATCAACAGCTTGTGGCTCCCTCTGCTGCGAAAAGGACCAAGCTGCACACCAAAGTTTGCTTTTACTAGCACTGGTCCCAGGGGTAGGTCAGCAAAAATCTCAAAACAACCAGAGATCCATCTTTGCCTGCAGAAGGTCTGTTTGGCTCAATCACTTAAAGAGCCTCAGACTATACTCCTCAGTAGGGCATAAGCTCCACAGGGTGGGGCTTGAGGGATTCCAATGGGTGGGGCCATTGCTTCCTCCCAGGCTGATGCTGCATGGAGGGGAATGCTCTGCCTGAGAAAGGAGGCTTTTGCAATATGGGGGGATGACTCAGTACAGGGATCCTCGTGGCTGACCTCTCAGCTCTCTCCCCAGGACCACCAACTCCAGACTGTCCTCACACAGCTCTAGTCCTCAGTGTCCTCCCTCTACAGGAGCCCAGGATAAGTGAGTGGCTGTGAACAAAATTTTGTGTGTTGGCCCTTTAAGAGGGTGTCTGCATTTCTAGCCATCTGTTCCTGTTGGACAGAAACCCCATTGCTCTTCACAGCCAGATGTTATGTGAGTGCCTTTCCTGGTCCTGGTGCTCTGATCTGGGGATCCTGGCTTTGGGTTTAAACCAGCGGTTCTCAATCTGTGGGTCGCGACCCCTTTGGGGGTCGAACGACCCTTTCACAGGGGTCGCCTAAGACCATCGGAAAACACATATATAATTACGTATTGTTTTTGTGATTAATCACTATGCTTTAATTATGTTCAATTTGTAACAATGAAATTGGGGGTCACCACAACATGAGGAACTGTATTAAAGGGTCGCCGCATTAGGAAGGTTGAGAACCACTGGTTTAAACCCTAAACTTCTCAGCTGATCTATCTCTCTGGAAATTTAGCTGCTGTCCGGGGGTGCCCAGCCAACCCTCTCACGCCTCCGTATCTCATACCAGTCTTGATGTGGCCTCCTTTGTAAGACCTTGGTTATAAGGCTTCTCTCCAGGTAGTCTTCAGTTGGCTATTCAGGATGATTTTTCTATATATCAGTTGGTTATTCAAGATGATTTTTCTATATATTCAGTTGTCTATTTGGATGATTTTTCTATATATTAGTTAGGTCCTGGCAGGAGGTAAGTGTAGCTTCCACCTAATCCACCAACATCTTATATCTCCTGTGCCACATTTTATAGGGCATAGAACAAACACAGGACAAAAATCTTCAAACTAATCAGCAGAGGACCCTGGATTCAAATTCTGGCAGCCAGAGACAGAGATGTATGCTCTTGACCCTGCCCCTAGCTCCCTGGGTCAGGAAGCCACTGAGCCTCTTGGCCCTGCTCCTCTGACATCAAATGAGGTCTTTGTGGAGATGATCCAGGGACCCTTGGACAAGAAGTCCCTGGAGCTGACTTTAGAGATACTGCTTCATTCTGCCTTATCCTTCTTCATGGCTTGGGAACTTCATTCAAGGAGATGGAAGTCCTGGGGCCCTTATGAGGGCAGTGGTCCCAGCAGAGGTCACAGCCAGCTTGTGCCAATAGGTGCCTGGACCTAGGATGGTAGGTCTGTCTCCAATCCAGAGGGGCCTTCACATAGTCCTCTGCAGAGATGACCTTGTCTCTCCTGGGCTAAGATTGGAGTGAGAGAGAAATGGCTACTACAATCCAAGAAATGTCTTCTGAGGAGAGGGTGACAGCAGGAGCAACTGTGGCCCCACTGCTGAGTAGAGCCATCTTCTAAGGGTATAATTCATCTGGGTGTATGTGCTGGGTGTTTGTTTCAAGCCTTGTGTCCATCATCTTGTGGGTAGGTAGAGTCCCATTTTGGCCCAGATTGATCTACAGCACTCCCAGCCCTTTTATGGAACTCTAGTGCCTGACACCACAAAAAAAACACTACCCCAGCCTGATCAGCTGCTTTCCCTGAGGGCAGGACCAGGCACTGCTCTTCTGCAGCTGCCTGAAGTCCTTGGTAGGCTAGATAGACATCTTAGGATCTAGCCTCTCCCCTGCCCACTCTGACGCCTAAGTGAAGGCCCCCTTCAAACCCCCACTGCTCAGATGTTCCCTGCCCTTTATAGTGAGGAGCAGTCTAGCATGGAGGTGAAGAACAGGGCTTTGAGAGTCACTCTGCCTGCGTTTGTACCCCACATACCAGCCCTGTGACCTTTAGCACATTACTTAATCTCTCTGTATTTTAGCTTCCTCATCTGTAAAGTGGGGATACTAATACTACCTTCATTAGAGAGTTAGTGTGAGGATTAATGGGGTAAGCATCTTACAGTAGTGCCTAGGTCAGAGTTAGTGCTCAGTAATCATTTCCGTCCTTACCACAACATGAAGCCTAGTGCCCCTGGTGCCCTCCTCAGCACCCCTTCAGGAGGAGCCTGGGGGACAGGAGGTAAGCAGTCATGGAGGTGTGACCACATCTCCTATGAAAGTGTGGACCCTATAGAAACTGTGGCACCTTGCCGTCTCCCTGCAAGTCATGTGGAAACCCCTCCAGCGAATAAAAGCTTCTGTGAGAAAATAAATCAGCTTGTTTTTAGGAAGAGATAGTGATTTGATTAAAAATAACACATATGAGTGCTTGGGCATGGCCTAGCAGTCCCTATGGTCTGGGGTCCCAAGTGTGAATGCCCAGCTTTGTGACTGGACACTGACTACCAGGCCACCTTTATGGAGAAATAAGAGCAGTTCTCGCATGGCAGCAGTTCTCCTGAGGGCCTTAGGCAGTTGCTGTTCACCCCACAGTAGTCAAATAAGTCACGGGGAAGCTCTCACTCAGCCCCAGTGCAATTGGCACAAAGTTTGGAGCAGTGGGCTGAGATGAGTGTGGGCTTACTAAGACTTCTGGGGACGCTGTATTTTTCTCCATTGTGGGTTACAGCCAGCCTGGGGAGCATGGCATTGAGGAGAGTGGGAAGCTAGACTGAGAACTGCAGAACTTAGAATACTGTGGCGGGGTGGGGGTGGAGATACATGCCTGTCAGGAAATGGGAGCCCAGCCAGGGTCAAAGTTCCAGCTGAAGCAGCCTTGCTGCAGAAAATCGGAATATGCTCCGTCAGCATATTCGGGTTGTGCCCAAAGTGAGCATGGGTGCCTCTTGGCCCACGGAGTCGTGTTTGGTCTTGGCCTGTCTGAGGTCCATTGCCTTCTTTCTGCTTGGAAGACAGTTCTGGTTTGAACAGGAAGGGTGGCACACTGGCTCTGTGTGATCATGCAGGCTGCACCCCCCGCCCCCAAAGCCAGCCTTGCCTATAGCCTTTGCAGAGTGCTGTGGTGGGATCTGGGAAGAGGAGTGGTCAGAAGATCAACAAGAAGGCTGGCTTTGGGCAGTAGGAGAATGTTCTAAAGGCTGAGTCTAGAAGAGGAGTCTCCAGCTGGAGTCACATCCATGGTCACATCCTGTGTGGCTTGGGAGCACTCCTTGTCCTATTTGGGAGACACTGCTGCACCAGGAAATAGGCTTGAGAGAGCTCTTCCAGGGGTTGCCATGCCCTCTGTCACTCCCTCTTGCTGACTAGCTGTGTGTCCTGGAGCCCTGCTCATCTGCTCTGGGCCTGTAATCAGCTTGCCCCAGGTCCCTTCCTGGGCTCAGTTTCCAGGCTTGGTCCCTGCCTCTTGCCCAGTGATTGGAATAAATCCCTCATATTTATTCCAAGCCTGTACTCCTGGATTTCCTTTCCTTGATATTGGAATTCAGGGCCTAGCAGGATCTAATCCATTATTTTTTATACTCAGGGTGAGGGCGAACCATAGAGAATTATCTGGGATGCTCATTACAAATTCTTGGTCCCTGCCCATGTCCCTAAATCCCAGCCAGCAGGAACCAGGGAATTAATATTTGCACCAATCATTTTGAGGACATTCTTATTATCAGGTAATTTGGGGAAACCCTGGGCTGGGGTTTGGTCTCTGGAGTTGGGTAGGCCTAGTTCACATCCCTGATTTGCCATGTGCTCTGTAGCCCTGCTGTCCCCTCCCTGGGCCTCAGCTCCTCACCTGCACAGTGAGGAGGTGCTTTGCAGGGGATAGGAGGAGGTAAAGGCTTCACATAAAGTGGCCAGCATATTCATTCAGCCAGGTACTAGGTCAGGTTGTAGGGTAAAGGTCACATTTCTGTCCTTCCAGAATTTGCCTTCTGACAGTAGGGGTATCAGCAAACAAATGACCTGATTTCCCTTACGGTAAAGTGATTAAGAAAAACAGGGGCTTGGGGCTCTTTAGGTCAGGAAAACTCTCTTTGAGAAGTGATACTCCCTGGACAAGAAGGATCCTTACTGCCAGAGCTGTAGAGGAGAGCATGGGAGCATGCTGGCATGTGCAGCTGTGAGGGAGGGGCCAGGAGGGAGGGATAGGCAACAGCTTGGAGTGTCTAGGGCAGCCATGGGCAAACTACGGCCCGCGGGCCAGATCCGGCCAGTTTGAAATGAATAAAACTAAAAAAAAAAAAGGCCGTACCCTTTTATGTAATGATGTTTACTTTGAATTTATATTAGTTCACACAAACACTCCATCCATGCTTTTTTTCCGGCCCTCCGGTCCAGTTTAAGAACCCATTGTGGCCCTCGAGTCAAAAAGTTTGCCCACCCCTGGTCTAGGGGTTTGGAGGCCATGGCTAGTGTCTGGGTTTTGAACAGTCAGAGCTCAGCAAATGTGAGCTTCCTTTCCCTTCGCCTGAAGGATGCAGTGCGAGGCTGGCTGGGGTACCTCTCCCAGCCCCCGCCAGCTCCTCTGACTTGGCACCTGAGGGAGAGGCCAGCCAATCTGCAGCCTATGGTGAGCACTTGTTGCCCTGACATCCTTCTGGAGCTCTGCTGTGACCTTTTTGTTTATATTTTTCTTGTTAAAAGAAAATTGAGTGTTTCCTGAGTGTGCATAAAGCCAATGCACCACTTAAACTGAATATTTATAATTCTTTCCTTTAAGAAATAAAACAATAATAAAAATACCATAAACATTGTTTTAATTGTTCACAGGCTTCAACTTGTAATAATCATGGGGAAAGGGCAAGTGAGATGTCTTTTAAAATAAAGGCACTTGCCTGCTTTTGTTTGAAGTTTTGCTAAAATGCCTTATTGTAACATGTTCTTGTTTAAAAATAAATTCCAGCCATTCAAAGTTTTTTTGTGTGTGGTTTTTTTTTCTTTTCTAAAGTATTTAAATGAGATGGGGCAGGGGTAATTCAGAATCTGGCCAGCCTCTGTGGGACGGAGCTGTCTGTGACACAGTTGTAGGCTCTGCCTCCATCAGCCCTCACAGCCACCTCCCTGGCTTGCTGTTAGTGACCAGTGTTTGTGAAGACACAAACAGTGTAGATGAGGATGAGTCCCAGTCTACACAATTGCATCAGCCTGCCTGCCAGCCTCACTGCCTGGCATCCTCTTTCCCTGCACACTTGCACATGTGGAGTTAAGCCCTTTCCGGGCCAGAGTAGAGTTCTCTGAGAGCAGATAACCAAGGAAATTACTTAGGCTGAGGGTCAGAGCAGGCTTCTGGGTTCTGAAGGAGAAGGAGGTGAGCTGACATGTGGGTATAGAAAGTGTGTCAGGCAGAGAGAACAGCAGATACAAAGGTCCTGTGCTGGGAGATAGCTTAGAGAATTTGAAGACCTAAAAGAAAGGCATTTTGGCTGGAGACCAGAAATAGAGCTGGGGTGAGAGATGCTATGAGAGGTAGGTGGGAGACCACATAATTAATCCATTTTAATAATGCAGGTGGTTTGGAAGGATGCTATGGAATGGTGTATGTGGTCTGTGTGTGCATATGTATTTCTTTGTGTCTTGGAGAGGCAGATGGTATGGGGAATGGATTTGAGAGAGGGCGGAGTAACTTTCCAGGGCCCAGTTAAGAAGCTGAGGTAGTAGTCCTGGCAGATTGAGGTGCAATGCAGTGGGACTTGGGGGTCTTCAGGAGGTGGGGTTAACAAGGCTTGGTGATGGCGTTGACCTGGGGAAGGTGGAGGGGGAGGCATGTCCAACATGTCTCCCAGATCTCTAGCTGGAGTAGCAGGCTGGTGGCGGGGCCATTACAGTGAGGGGGAGCCCTGAAAGGTCTGGGGGTGAATGGAGGCAAAGGGGAGCATGGGTTGGATTTTAATAAGTTAGAGATATTTGAGGAGTATCCTGCTGGAGAGGAGCTCTAGATGGCAAACTGGTATTCGGGTTTGAATCTCAGAAGTTTGGGGGAAGACATGAGTTTTTGAGCTGTTGATGTATCCAGCCTTTGCAATTGGGGCCTCTGGCGAAGAAAGATAAGAGAACTTAAAAAGCAAACTTCAGCTGTTTCGTCTAAGGTTTACTTTTGATGCTTAAAGGCTCCCAAACCTCCTCTTGTTCTTGGCTTGGGAACCTTCCCAGTTCTGAAAGGTGAGGGTCCAAGTAGCTCAGACTCTGGCATTTTAGGAAAGGGGGGAGGATATTTCTGGGGATGTTTGTGTTCTTTAAGATCACAGACTCCTGGGCCGGCCTGGAGAGGAGCTGCCCTGCCTGCCCCCTGCCCGTGCCCGCGCTGGTCTGTGAAGCCTCTGTGAAGCTGTCGCTGCTGGGATGCAAATGGGGCCACTGGGCGGAAGGTCAGGAGTTTAAGAGCTTATTTTATTCAAGACAGGGGTAAGAGACAAGAGGGGAGTGAGCGGGTTTTATATGTGGATCCCGGTATTTTCCTTTGAGTTGGGGCGGAGAGTAGTTGGGGCAGGGAGGGAAGGCAGCTTGCCAGAGGGAATGTTGCCAAGCAGAGCTCTGCTAATGTGAACCAGACGCAGGGCCCATCTCCTGGCCGCTTAATGTAGTCCTTGCAGGCAGGGCAGAAAGGCAGCCTGGTCAGTGTGCCGCTTAACTCTTTGGGTTCTGGGCGCCAGCAGGCCTCCAACCTCAGCACATTGACGTTTGGGCCCAATGATTCTCTGTCCTGTGCATTGTAAGAGGTTTAGCAGCATCCCTGGCCTCTACCCACTAGATGACAGAAGAACACTTCCCAGTTGTGATGACCAAAACTGTCTCCAGGCATTCTAAATGTCCATGGTAGAGAACCAGGTGGCCTCACTAAGCTGCCTGGCCCTGTCCTAGGCTCTGCCTGGCCTGCACCCTTCAGGGGCTCTCCCTGGACTCACCACTTCTTCCGTGAGGCACTAAGCAGGGCTGAGTGTGTGGAAGACATTTTTCTCAGGAAGGAGGTGGCCATAGGGTCAGAGGGGAGGTGTTACTTGCCCAGGGTCGCATGACTAGTAGGAGACAGAGCTGGGATGTAAATTTGAGTTCCTAGGTTCAGAACTCATTGAGCACTGCCCCCCCCCCGCCCCCCAGGTACAGTCTGCTCGGGGACAGGGTACCCTCTGCCAGCATCAGTGTCTGGTTGAGAGTTTGGGTGATGAAATGTGCGTCTTTCTTGCTTCCTGGAGGACTGATTACTGAGTCTGTTTTCTCTGCCTGTCTCAAGTGCAGTAACCCAAGGAGATGAGCATGGGGTGTCCGCCGCAGTGTTGTTCATGCTTGAACAAATGGAGGACAAGCTCTGTGTGCAGTGCCAGGGGCTGGCTATATAAATTATAGCATCATTCAGCTGTTGAAAGGATGATGTAGATTGTAGGTGGAAGACTACCGCTA
>NW_005871138.1:618386-620675 GCF_000147115.1 Myotis lucifugus
AAATCTCAGAATGACGTGCATAATTTGGTCACATTTATGTAGGAAAACTGTGTACATATATTGGTATATAAATGTGTCAGTAAAGATCTGAAAGGAGACACAGCAAACTGTGAATAGTGGTTCCATCTTGGGGAACTGAAGGAAAGTGGAACTTAGGGACTGAAACAGAGCTTTTATGTTTTAGTCTGTGTAATTGGTGTGCAGATCTTTCACAACAAGTTTGTATTCATCTGTTTCTTGTGTGGCTTGAAAAAATTACGATGGAAAAAATGCAAAGAACCAGAGAAAGAGCAACTTTTGTTTTACCCTTTCCTGCTTCTCTCTCACCTCCCTTGTGCTCTGGGAAGCCGTTCTCTGCTGGGGAGGCCTCTATGTGGGGAGTTTCAGATCTGGCCTGGCACTGTGGTGCTGCAAGGCCACCTCCTCTTCAGAAAGCTGGAGTGGGCCCTGTTCCCGCCCTGCAGAGTAGCCCCTGGCACCCCTGCCCTTTGCCTATTGTCTCTGCCCAGCCCTTTCCTGTGGCCTGCTGTGCGTGCTCTTTGCCTTTCATTCTCTTAGCAGCCATTTTTACTCATTTTTCTCAAGTTTCAACCCTCTTTCTCTCCCCTCACTCTTCTCTCTCCACACTTACCTCTCAGAGAAGCATATGAGGCCTGTTGTTGGGGAATCTTTTCTTCCTGCTGCTCCATTGCCTTCTGCATGTTAGCTTATGTAAGTACTCTTGTCCTTTTTATAGAGGCTGCCATATTTCCTGTTAATATTCTGAGAAGACAGATATGTACACTACTTTCATTCACCAACTCGGCCCCAGCCTTGACAAACTGGCCTTTGCATGGTGATAAGTAACAATGATAGGCTTCTGTTTATCAAAAGCCTGCTCTCTCTCGGTATCATAGCAGGTTCTTTTCTGTTTCTTCTTCATGACCCGTGAAAGATACACTTCCCCATTTAACAGGTGAGGAGAAACCAAGGCCCAGAGAAGTAAAGTTCTTTGTCCAGGTTCACATATTTTAGATGTAGATCTGGCTCCAAAATGTGTATACGCTCCACCTGGCCTATGTGCCTCTTGTGAGCCTGTAACAGTTTATAACGTCCTTGGAGCCATCCTCTGATTTGAGCCCTCCATGTCCCAGCTTTCTTCACTGCTGTGGGAATCCCTCGGAGTTACCCTGTTCCTGCCAGCAGTGCTTGGACCCTGTAGACCTCCTAGGTCATCCTTGACCTTAGCTGAACCTGTGAGGCCCTGAGAGAGGGAGGGGTTTGGTGTAATGTGGCCTGCATTCTGTGGTAGACTTCAGCCCAGTTCTGGTAAGAACAGAGTCCCCAAAATGTACTTTGTGGACAGATGTGAATTGTGTGTGTTGGAGTGGGGAAGGATGGGTGAGACAATGAAGGGCCCAGCCTCTTTGGAGGTTCCAGACCTCAGGAAGCCAGGCACTGGCGTTTTGGACCAGACGGCTGGAAGCTCTCACAGTGTGGAAATATCTGGATGGAGAGGAGTGGGCAGGGGTGGGTCTGTGTCTTCCAGAATGGACTGGGAAGGGCAGAGCTGGTGGCTCAGAGTCTGACACCAGCATGTTCCCTCTGGAGCCCCCTTCTGATTAGTGACGGGGCGCTCTTGGTGGCCTGGCTTGTGAAACTGTTTAGGGACAAGTAAGTAGCCTCCACAAGAGGCAGTTGTGTATTCTGAGGGCCTAGTGCTGGGGCTTTGTGCCTTATCACTTGCAGTGGGGCCCCGGGCTGCAACTTCAGCTCTGTGATCTTCAGCACTTTGTAGTTCAGAGTGGGATAGGAAGCACACGAGTTCCTTTGAGTTAGTGGTGGCAGTGGGTCCAAAGTAGGCAGGTGCAGATCTAGTTCTGTCTTGGCCCTTGGGCTCGAATGGGTCTTTGATAGGAATGTCTTGGAAACTTGGCTATTTCACCGAGCAGGGACTCTGAGACTCTCCCAAGACACAGACCCCCATGCTGCCTACTTACCCTCACTACCATCTGGCCAGCAGAGCCCATTGAAGGGAACTTTTTGGAGCAAGAGCACCTGGCTGGAGGGGAGGGAAAGGGCCCTGGCTTCTCTTGCTGTGAGCAATTCTGGCCTCCTGGCCCTGACTGGTGGTTGATCCTATGACCTGAATGAAATGCCAGCAACTAATGGCGGGAAGTGGGTGGCCTGTCCCGTTTCAGGCCAGGAGTGCATCGGCTTCAACCTCCTCCCCGTTGCTGGCCTCGGTTCACAAGGAGCCCTCTAAAGGGCTAATTGATGTGCATAATGGATGTTTGGCTGGACCCAGTT
>NW_005871138.1:621712-719436 GCF_000147115.1 Myotis lucifugus
GGAATAGAATGTGGGCCCCTATACCTATGGTTCCTGTTTGAGTGAGTGGCCTCTTTTATGGATGCACTTGGGTACTTTCTGCCAGAAGACCTGCAGTGAATTTCTTCTGAAAAATGCCAGCTCTGCTGCGTGTACACAGGGCTGCTCAGAAAGCCTTTCTGGAGTTGACTCTCGTAACTCTTTCTTGCCCCCTGGGCCCATTGCAACTGGGAGGCACACAGAGGAGGAGTGGTTAAGATTACTCTCTTTTCTATCCCAGGCCGGCAGCGTGGAGGTACTGGTCTAGCTCAGCATTCCCTAAAGAGGACACTATATCCAGAGGGATAGGTATGTTAGCTCATTGATGTTTGACCAACTCAGGTAAAAATATGTAACAAAGGGAATTTATTTGCTTTACATAAGTGCAGGTCAGGGTCCTACTGTTTTTAGCATGTTTGGTTGATTCTAGAGTTTGAAGGCTGTCAGGACAGTCTTCTTCCATTTTTTGACTTAGTTCTGCCCCAAGTGGCTTCACCCTCAGGCAGTCTTTCTCCTTGTGGGGGCTGTGGGCAGCTCTGGGTTACCATCCTTTGAGCTTCTATCCAGTCCCTCTTTCCTGGCAATGCTACACAAAGTGTAGGGATCCCCAGGACTCAGGTGCCACTGTAGAAACCTGGCCAGGGAAGCAAGCTGGGGCCCTATTCCACGGGTAGTCTACCTTGGCAGAACTGGGTACTCTGGGCTGATGATCTATGTGATGCTGCCATCACCCCTGGCCTGCTGGAACCCCTATTCTATTTCTAGTCCTAGACCAACAGTGTCCATATTTGGGGATTTGGAGAAAGTGTCAGTCCTCCCCAGATGGGAGGGGGGAGATTCACATTTTAACATTTTTTCAGATTAAAAAAAATTCTTATAATTAAAAATTCAATACTACTGAAAAGGATGTAAAAATGCCCCCGAGTTCTGCCTCCTGGAGAGCAGCATTGATATGCTCTGTCACACGCTCCACAGACAGCTCTAGTGAGTGCACAGACAGACACATGCCGGTGACACTAGTGGCATCATATTGTGTATGCTGCGGTGTGTCCTCCACCTCCACTCCCACGCAGCCCGGACATCATTCCTTTTCAATAAATAGAGATCATACAGTCAGGAAACTGACTGTAAAGCACAGAAGTAATTATGTTTTATCTGAGTTTGGGAATTATTCTAAAACGTATTTTATACTCCTCTCTTTCTCTGAACTACACAATTCTTCCTAGAATACTGCATATAATTTCATCTTTTCTTGATGACTCAGCTCATTTTGATGAACCATTTGATATTGTAGGATTGGAGCTGTCTGAGTGTATGGTTTGCTTGCTCCTCTAAATAGCTCCATGCCAGCAGGGCCTAGAGGGCTGTGGTAGCCTGCCCAGTGGGAGGATTCCCTGGCACTGTGCAGGCCACCAGGGCTCCTTCCCTAGTTACAGGAGCCTCACAGAGGCCAGGATGTGAGCAAAGGGTCCAAGTGGGCTCCTGGGCACTCTTAGTGTTGCCTAATGAAGGGGAAACCTCTTCTCATTTGCCTTTACTCCCAGGACAAAGGGAAGCACTGAAAGGTTTTAAACAAGGGTGGGGGGATGAAGGGAAAGTAGGGGAGTAACCACCCTGGCCGGGTAGAGATCTGATTAGAGGGGGGCCAGAGTGAGTGCAGGGAGCTGACTGGGTCCAGGCAAGGGAGGTAATCGTTTGATCTAGGGTGGCATTGAGATAACCTAGCTATAATAAGGTTTTGTGATGTATGGGCACGGGGAGAGAGGAAGGCGTAGGGGAGAGAGTGACTCCTGGATTTTGGGTTTGCATGACAGAAGGGTGGAGGGTGCAAGAAGAACAGGTGTGCAGGGAAAAAGGTGCACCTGGTCCAGGGGCTGTGATGCCCATGAAACTGGGTGGAGAACACAGTGCTCCGTAGACAATGTCCAGAGTGGGACATCCTCTACTGATTGCTGGTTACTGAGATTGTGGAGCAGGATGATATCAGCTGGCAAATTTAAAAAGAGGAAAGGGCCTTGCTTTTTTAAGAACTGTGACACATAATGATTGGGCAGAGAGGGACAAACCTGTGAAAGAGGAGGACTGGCTAGAGAGGTGGGAGAGAGTGGGAGACCAAGGCCTTAGATGCTGGCTCTCGTGTCCTTTCCCTCCCCCTCCTCCCCCTCCTCCTCACTGTCCACTTCCCCTGTCCCACTCTCCCCCCCCCCCCGTGTGCTCACCTATTCCTTCCCAATCTGCAGCCCATTCTAAAACGTTAGCATGATTTCCTTAACCATGTGGACACCATCCCAGCTACCCCAGCACACACACACTGAGCCAGCTCCTGTCAGCCTCAGGGTCAGTTCACATTGTCCTGAAAAGTACCCTGTATTTGGCCATTCACTCATTCCTTTCATAACCCCTCCCAAACTTGTGTAGTACCTCTTTCTGTCACCTGTACTATCCTGTAGTTCATGTTAGTTTAGCAATACACTTCAAAATTTAAAAAAAAATTATTTAAAAAGAGAACTTGATAATATCCATGAACTCACCAGCTTGCTCTGCTAGTTTTTTCCCCTATCTGGAATTTGATATAAGATGGGTCTCCCACATCCGTTTGTATTCACAAATAATATATACCATTGTTTTACATGTTTGAAAGCTGTGTGTAAGTGTAACATCTATACATCCTACTCTAAGCTTGCTCTTTTCATTCATCATTGTGATGTGAGGTTTACTTTTGCTGATGTGGGCAGTTTTCATTCATGAATTCTTACTGCAGTGTGGTTTCCATTAGGACTCGATTACAGTGCGTTTATCCTTTATTTTCTTGATGGACATTCCCATAGCAATTTTACACCCTTGCCTTATGCTCTTGCACACATACTAGCTGTCTCCTTTGGGACAGACAAGGGGGGAGGGAGTGAAGCTGCACCTCCTTGAGGGAGGAGTATTTACACAAATTATTTGGAATTCTTCCTTATACTTTGGGTTATAATCCAGTACTGCTACTATTTTGTGACTCAAATTGTTCTAGCCTTAGCTACTGGGAGCTCTTTCAGGCTGGCTCCTATGTCCCCTTGGCATGCCCCATCCTTTTGCCTTTTGAGCTCTTTTCTACTTTCCTTTTTGTGTTTTGTTTTGTTAATCCTCACCTGAGGATATTTTTTCCAGTGAAAGAGTAAGTTGAAGGGAGCAAGGGAGGGAGAGAGGGAGGGAGAGAGTGAGGGGGGAAGAGAAGAGAGAAACATGGATGTGAAGGAGACACATTGATCATTTGCCTTCCCACATGCCTCCCGACTGGGTCCAGGGATCTAACCTGAATCCCAGGTACATGCCCTTGACCAGCAATTGTGGGCTGATGCTCTAACCACTGAACACACTGGCAGGCTGATGCTCAAACTACTGGCCAGGGTTCTTTTTTACTTTCTGATACTACAGATGCTCTAGGGTTGTTTTTGACTGTGGTTGCCCACAAGTTGCTGAGCCCTGATCCGTGGCAGCAGGAAGGTTGCTGTTCACACAGACATTTTGAGGAGTAAACCCTGAGAGCTAATTTAGTAGATAAACTGGTGAAATGGTGTCCCTTCTTGCCTGCCAGCTGAGGAGGTGAGGTTGGTAGGAAGGGTCCATAGAGATGCAAATGAGAGGGGGCAGGTGCTGGCAGGAGCTGCCATGGAAAGGTTGCCCAGAGGCCTTGCACAGTGTAGGGAAGCAGTGAGATCAGGAATGGAGCTTGGGAGCCCTGGGAAACTTGGACAAGTCACATTAATTGGGAGAGATGAGGAGGCTGGGGAGCGGGCGGACACCATTTAACAGTTGCACCTCTCTTTATACTAGCTTTGGCTGCCTTAGGGCCTCAGCGTGCACTGGAGTTACTGCTGTGGAAAGCAAGGCTAATTGTAGACAAAAAGAGAAGGGATAATGTGGAGAGATGTAGTTGGCAGGCACCCTGGGGTCAGGCCCTGACAGGTGCTCTCTGGGAAAGTCAGCTGATAAGCCAGAGGCATCCAGGGGCCAGTGGGGATTCACTAACTACAACATTTAATTTAATTTTTAATAGTCGAAAAAATTGGTGAAACATTCTCATGGTCAGAAAAAAAATCCAAGCTATACAAAAGATGTAAAGAACGTTTCCCACACTAATGCTATTTGTAGTATCTTTCCAGAAATAGTTTGTGCACATTTAAGCATAATATGGACACTCCCTACTCCCTATTTTTACTTTGTTATTGATACTATAATATACACATTGTTTTATACTTATTTTCCCCCACAAAAGCTCTCTCTGTGTCATATGGTACTTCTATATGAGAACAGACAAATCTGCCTTTTTTCCTTTTACTGTTGCCATAGTGACAGTACAGATGCACCTTCATTCATTTTACAGCTCTTCTAGTGACAGACACTTCTGTTGCTTCGATCTTCTGCTTGACTTTTCTGTTTCTTGTCTCAAAGTGTAAATTCATGACACAGTGATTTTTTTGTTTGTTTGTTTTTTAGATATATTTTTATTTATTTTAGAGAAGAAGGGAGAGAGAGAGAGAGATAGAAACATCAATGATGAGAGAGAATCATCGACCAGCTGCCTCCTGCACATCCCCTATTGGGGATCGAGCCTGCAACCCAGGCATGTGCCCTTGACCGGAATCAAACCTGGGACCCTTCAGTCCACAGGCTGACACTCTATCCACTGAGCCAAACCAGCTAGGGCCACAGTGTTTTTTCAATTACTCTGGGTAAGTGAATTTGGTTTGTTAAACATTTTCACAGGATCCCTGGGAGATGGCTTTAGCAGATAGTTCAAAGACAAAAATCAAGGCTCTGGTAAATGATGTTTTGCTTAAGATCATAGAGGTGCTAAACAGGAACTTGAATCTGGGTCTCTTGACTACCCACCAGTGCCCTTTTCATTATTTTCTAATCCTGGGAGACATAAGTCATATATCTATCTATATCTATATCTATATCTATATCTATATCTATATCTATATCTATATCTATATCTATATCTATATCTATCTATATCTATATATTTCAGAGCAATAGACTGAGTTCCTGCCTCTATTTAACAGTGATCTGCACATCAGTGGGCTGTGGTTGGGTTTATCCCTGAGGTGACTCATCCCTGGGACCACAGCATGGGGCCAGGCCCAGAGCAAGGATTAGGAACCCCTGTTGAATAATATGCACCCCTGAGCCCCAGGATTTAGGGTACACTGTGGCCATTGGCTTCAGGAAGTACTCACAGGATATGGCAATCTGCTGGTGTATTGGGGTTGGAGTAGAAGGTCTTTATGTTATACTTCTCTGGTGCAGGTATTTATTTCACCAACAGAAGTCTCCGGATGGAAATGTTCTGCCCCATCATACAAAGAGTTTCTGTGAGAAGAGCAGCTTAGTTGTCAGATCCTAAGGTCTGTGCTTTTGGATTAGGTCATCGCAGACAGTCCAGTCATTTCCCAGAGGTTTAAGAAGTTATTTGTAGTCAAAGGATTTCCTATTTGAAACATTTGCAGTTTTTCTTGGGCCCATTTGTACCTGAGTGCATGGGGCTATTCAGGGAAGGTGATTGTGATTGTCCTTGAAATAGTGGCATGTTCAATTGTTGTAGCAACCTGCAGAGGTCAGAGGTCAGAGTGTGGTAATGGGAATGGGTGGCGGGATGTGGCTAGCTTCCTTGCCAGTGCTCCTCAATACGTGCCAGCACATTTTCCCTCAAGGCAGCTGTGCTGTGACCATTTGGGCCCTCTGGCTGCCATTTTCTCTTGGCAACACCAATCAGCCTCTGGAATTTTTCCTGAATGGCCCAAATGCTAGCCCCTGAAGCAGTTCAAGTGTGGATGTTTTCCCTGTATTAAGAACTACTTCACAAAGACCTAGAGGCCACCATCACATCCCCGCCTTTCTTTCTGCTTTCTGCACATTCTCAAGTGCCTTCCAGAGTCTTTCCTAGATACAGGTCTAGAGTTAGATCATAAACTCACGTGCCTTTTGAAGGGACAGAGCATGTAGGAAGGATTATACTTCTGTGCCCTGTGTAAAGTAATGGAGACCTGGATGTACCACAGAAGCACTGTGTTCACCTCAGCTATGTAGGGAGAGGCAGAGCTGGCACAGCCAGATCTTGCCATTTTTACCTTTTTGTTCTTGCCTTAATTCACTTACTAGGCCCTCCAGTACATTGTTCAGTAGAAGTGGAGAGAACAGATATCATTCATTGTCTTGTTCCTGCTGTTTCTGGGAAAGTGTTTACTATTCCATCATTAAATATTATCTTAGCCATGGGGTTTTTCGTGTATATCCTTTCAGATTGAGGACATTCCTTTCTATTCCAGTTTTGCTGAATGTGTTGTGTTTTTTTAAATCACAATTGAGTATTGATTTGCTAAAATGTTTTTTCTGCTTTTATTGAAATGATCATACAGGTTTTCTCCTTTATTCTGTTAAAGTAGTGCATTACATTTATTGATATTTGAATGTCAAATCCACCTTGCCATTTCTAGAATTAATCCTATTTGGTGAATATTGTTCGTTTTATATATTGCTGAGTTTGATTGGCTAACATTTTATTTAGCATTTTTTGGTCTATGTTAATCAGATACATTGCTCCATGATTGCCCTTTTTTATAATACCCATGTCATGACATTTTAGTATTAACATTATTCTGGCCTCATAAAAAGAGTTGAGAAGTTTCTGCTTTCTTTTATTCTCTGGAAGAACTTATATAAAGTTGCTATTATATATTGCTTAAGAGTTTGGAATAATTCACTAGTGAAGCTATGAAGGCCTGTAGTTATCTTTATGAGAAGGCTTTTAATTATCAATTTAATCACATATATATGTGACTGTTTAGATTTTTATTTCTTTTTGTATCTATTTTGTTACTTTTTTACAAGGAATTAACTGAGTTTTGTCTATTGGCATAAAATAATAATATCTTATTATATTTTAACATTTTTTTGAAATCTGTAGTGATATTCATTTATTTCTGAAATTGATAATTTTTATTTTCTTAATCTCTGTTTCTTGATCAGTTTTGCTAAGTGTTTATCAATTTTATTAATCTTTTAAGATGACTCCCTTTGTTGATTTTCATTGTTGTTCATTGTGTCTGTTCCACTGATTTCTCCTCTTTATTTTAAAAATAATAATTCTATTTTTTTGGGTTTACTCTGCTGTTCTTTATTTAGTTTCTTGAGATGAAAGCTTAGATCCTTAATTATCAACCCACTAGAACTACAAATTTTCCTCTAAGTGCTACTCTAGCTTTATCTAATTATGTCATATATTTAAATTATCATTTGGTTAAAACTATTTAAGAAATTTTATTGTCATTTCTTATTTGACATATGAGTTATTTATAAAAGTGTTGCTTCATTTTTAAATATTTGAGAATTTTCTAATTAACTTTTTGTTGTTGACTTATGCTTTCATTCTGCTGTGGTCAGAGAACAAACCTTTTATGGTTTAGTCCTCTTAAATGTGTTGATAATTACTTTATGGCCTATGCAATGACAGGAATGTAGAGAGGCAGGCAATGGACATCCTCTCCTTCCTTCTCTAGTTCTGTGTCTGTCTGCTTCTTGTAGGCATCTGTATTTGCTGCAGCCTTTTTAAACCTCTCTTATAGAATCACAGGGTCTCAGAGTCAGAAAGTAGTGATTTAAAATGCCACCTCTGTCACTTCCTGGCTCTGTGACCTTGGACAAGTGACCTCACTTTTCTGAGCCTCGGTTAACTTTTTAAAACAATGAATGGAATACCTTCCCTGTGGGGTTGTTGGAAGGGTTATTAAATGAGAAATGTATAAAATGCCTTTCTTCATTGTCTTGGCTTTGTAGGTATTTTTAGTTGTAGCAGTACTCAGGGAATTTAGGAACACTTATATGCACAGGTAGCTGCTTCCATTTGGGCTATAGTCAGAATGTGTGTTCTGCTACTGGTGAGAAGGCTGCTCCCTGCCCTTGGCCTCAGGATCAGTCCGTGCAGGGCCAGGACTCCTGTAGACTGGCTGTGCCGGTGCTCGCAGGAGATGCTGGGAATGGAGAGCCATCAGTGGTCCCTGCCCGGGTGCTTTAGCGGGATGCTTGCTAAACAGACAGTCCTTTCAGGAGGGTTCCCCCAGGCCCAGGCAGGAGGACATTCTCTCCCTTCTGCCCCTAAAAGTTGCCAGGAATAGTTTGCTGGCTTCACTGAGGCCTGACATTTGAAAGGTACAAAGGAAGACCTGCATCTTCCTGAAAGTTTGTTGTAGGAAGAGGAACTTAAAGGGGAAAAGTGACTTCAGTCCAGTCATATCTGAACATTAAAAAATGTCAGGTGCACCCTGGCCGGGTGGTTCAGTTGATTGGAGTGTTGTCCTATGCTCCAAAAGGTGGGTTTGATTCCCAGTCAGGGCACATACCTAGGTTGTGGGTTCGATCCCTGTCAAGTTGTGTATGGGAGGCAACCGCTCGATGTTTCTCTCTCACATTGATGTTTCTCTCTCTCTCTCTTTCTCTCCTCCTATCTCTCCCCTCCCCCCTTCCTCTCTCTAAACATATCCTTGGATGAGGATTAAAAGAAAGTCAAGTGTTGGGCCTCTAGAAATGACAAGCCAATTCTCTGCTAGGCACAGAGGGTGAGTCTTTAACAGTTGCGCTGAGTGCCTCCCCTGTGCTGAGTGGTAGGGGCCCAGACCTGTCACATGACTGGCTCTGTCACATGATCAGAGCACATGATCTGTGGGAGAGAGAGCACCTGGAAGGATAGCACCTGAACGTTGGAGCATACTCAGGAGAAGGGGGGCTGGGAGAAAAGGACTGGTTGGCTTTCTTGGAGATGTGGAGGGCCCTGAGAGGAAAGGAACATATGACCTGCACCTAAAAGACAAACAGGAGTTTACTAGGTGGAAAAGTGAGGGAAGGGCATTCCCATCAGAGGCAACAGCATGTGCAAAGACCCAGAATAATGGAATAGCAAAGACTGTTCTGTGATAGTTGACCTTTTTGTTTGAATCACAATTATTATAAAACAAAAGCAAAAACAATCACTCCATTGCATATTGCTGCCATTTTAACCAAGAAATAGCCTCTCATGTGTTCCTCTAGGCCTCTTTTGTGCCCATCATGGAGAGCTGTCCCTGTGAGGCCTGGGAGGATGTCTGTGGTCGTGCCAGCAGAGGCCGATGCAGAGTGTTTGCTGGCCAGAGCCTGTGTGTGTTGTCCAGCACTGGAATGTTCTCAGTCGGGTGATTTGTTTTATTTGGTCATCCAGACTCAAGTGACACAAAAGGGGGCTGATTCATAAAGCTGCAACAGAGTCCAGGCTCCCAAGATGCTTTCTGCTTGGCACTAGCAGAAGTGAGCAGCCCCTCCGTGCTGCCTGTGGTGATGGCAAAGCACTTGCCAACTATAAGAGCTGGAGGGCCCCCAGGCTACCTCCTGGGATCTGGACTGCAAAGGAAGCAAATTTGAATCTGTCACCTGTTTGTAGTTTCCTTAATTTTTGATTTGGCATTTTGATCAGTCTGTTTTTGGTCAAGGAAATGCATCCGTATCTCATAACAGGAAACCCCTTTTGTGATCTTTACTTCAAGGCATTTTTCTCTCTCTCTCTCTATTTCCTCCTACCTTTTTTTTCTCTTTTTTGGCAAAAATGTAGACCTAATATGATGTGCATCTTATTAAAAGTTCAGCATAAATTATTGCCATTGGTTTGTTTACAAAGTAAACAATTCCAAACCACTTAATATGGCCTTTCTAAAGTCACTAGTCTTTTTAAAAAATATTTCTTGGGGCTGAGATTGGGGTGGGAAGATGAAGTCACATGGTCCCGGGTTGCTCCCTGTCAGTGTCCTGTGTTAATTAGTAGATCAAAGGCAACAATCCAGCAGGCATCCCAGGATGCAGCAGGAACCACCCTGCAGAGGGGCCTGCCTTCCCCATTGGTACACAGTCTCAGTGGGGTGGTGGGAACCCAAGAAGTTCTCAGCTCTTTCTCAGCCCTGCCATTCTCCTGCCCACAGAGTCCCCATGGAAAGTGTGAAAGTGGGGAATAGGAGGAAAGCAAGCCCGAGCAGGCCCCAGCACTTACTTCTTAGCACTTAGGTGTGCATTGGCCTGTGGGGCAGGCTCTGCCTTTCCTGCCTAATGGAGCACCTCTGTCAGCCCAGGAGAGGAGGAAAGACAGACAGTGGAAGGTGAGGTGGCTCTGGTCCCTAGGGCTGAGCTATCCTAGCTGCCTCTGGGGGACAGGGTCCTGGCAGGGCATCAGATGGCTACGTCTCCTGTGAGGGGCAGGCCTTGTGGGCACATTGGGATGGCTGGCTCTGGAAACTTCCAAAGCCTCACCCCGGGAAAGTGTAGTCCACATAGAATCTTGAAATATAACCAGCTGGATCAGGCCTCCCACCCCTTGGTAGGGAGAAAGGTAGGGCAGAGGCAAGGGGAGGGAAGGGAGTCTGAGCTGACTGTCCCTTGTGGCCGACACTACAGAATGCCCCTCTGACCTTGTCCCGGGCATCCAGAAAACTCCCTGGTCTCCTCTGTACAACACCCCAAAGTCTAGCATTCAAGGCCATCCTGATGTGCCCTGCCTTACTCCACTGCCACGGCAAACAGAATTTTCATGTTTCCTTAGACACCTTTGCCTCCTGCTGGCCATACATGACCTGTGGGACCTGTACTCCCTCTTCTGTCAGGAGCATTTGTGTAGGCACTTCATCTTCTGCCTCTCCACCTATACACATCCACCCCTTTCTTCCGCTGGCCTCTAACCACCGGTTGACACTGTTACCTTGCAGGCAGAACTCTGGAAGTGTGCATTGGCTAAAAGTCCCCTTCAGTGCCTCTGGTCACGAAAGCTGCACCTCATGTTCTGCATCGCCCAGGTGAGGGGATCTCCTAGAGCCCCAGAGATTTGTAAAAGCTTCTGCAGTCTTTTCTGTAAAAGAAATAAAGCAAGCATGCTACCCAGGTGATGGTGACCCCTCGCTGAATTGGCAGCATGGCGCTGGCCTCTGTGCTCCATCCTCTGTGAGCTCGTTCTTCCTGGGAGACCAGAGGTGAGCAGCAGGGAGGAGCAACACAGTGGAATAAGGACATGCAGCGTGGGCCTTACTGTTGGATCCAGGGTCTGGGAGGAGTGGTCAGGGACTGGGGTAGGGGAGAGGGTACATCCTGTGTACTCTCATGCAGGGAGTGGGGATCCTGCAGTTTAGGGCAGTGTTTGGCCAGATGTGGTGATGCAGGGTTCTAGAAATCATCTACTACCCTTGGGCCAGAGGGGGCATGTCCCTGGATCAGCTCCTCTTGCTCTCTTGTGCCAATCTGAGTCACCACTGTTTTCTTGCACACTGAGAAGACAAAATGTTATGATATCCATGGACACATGACACACTGGCAGGCTTGGAAAAGGGCATTGGGAACCCAAGAGTACAGCCATGGTTCAAGTCCAGGCCTGGCTGCTGCTTGCTATGTGGTCATGGTCCTTTCACTTCTATGACCTTTACTTTCCTCATCTCTCAGATGGAGCAGAGATGACCCGTCCTTTCTTCCTTTCATGGAGTCATTGTGAGGATTAAGTCAGAAATGACAAAAATATTGGGGTCCCCTGTGGAGATGAGATCTGAGCACCCTGTGGTTCCTGTTGGGGTGGGGCCTGGACCATGGCTCTGTGCCCTTTCCTACCATGCAAGTGCCGTCCATGGCTTTCTGTGGCTTCAGGGGTTGTCTTCCCCAAGTGACATTCACTGGTGGGGTTGGCTCCTCGGAAGAGCAGACCCAGCTCTTGTTATCGCCCTGAGTCTGGGTGTGCTAGAGCTGGTCTAGAGACCCCTGGTTAGCTCTCTGGCCACTTCCCAGCTGCCTTTCTCCCCGGTCAGGATTTCTCTCATTGTAATTTTTTCTTTTTTTTATCTCCTATTTTTGACTCCAATATTGTATACTGGAATATGGCCTTTTATCTCATTGCTGGATCTTGATAGGCTAGAATGATGGTAAGAAGCTAATGAAATAAACTATATTATTATGGCAATTACATTAATTTCCTATTCCTGTTCCTATTGATTGAATAACAAATTACCACTAAGTTTGTGATGCTACTGACTTAGTAGCTTAAAGCAACATACATTTATTCTCTTACAGTTCTGGAGGTCAGAACTCTGAAATGGGTCTCACTGGGCTAAAATCAAGGGTTCCTCCTGGGCTGTGAGGGAGAATCCCTTTTTTGCTTTTTCCAGCTTCTAGAGGCCGCCTGCATTCTTTGGCAGGTGGCCCCTTCCTCCATCTTCAAGACCAGCAGTGGCTAATGAAGTCTTTATCTTGATGATCTCTCTAATTCTGACTCTTCTGCTGCCTCTTCCCTATTTAAGGACCCTTGCAGTAACATTGGGCCCACCCAGATAATCCAGAATATTTTCACTTTTAAGGTTAGCTGATCAGCAACTTTAACGCTGTCTACAACCTTAATTCCCCCTTGTGTATCATAATATACCACAGGTTCCAGGGGTGAGGACCTGTACACCCCTCAGGGACCATTGCTCTGCCTGCCACAGCAATAAAATTTACAGTCACAGAAACAGCTGTTATATCTGGAGTGCTTGCTAGACAATGTGCATAAATTTACATGAATCCACACAACTGCCCTGTAGGGAATGGACAGTACCTTGTTTTGGGAGATGAAATAGAGGGGTCACAGTGCTGGCCTGGAGCTAGTAGGTGATTGGGGCTGGGATTCCAAGCTGTGTGTGCCTTAGAGTGCTGCGAGTGTGTGTGTGTACATACATACTGTGTGCGTCGAAGAAATAATCCTAGTGCTATACAAAAAGTAAAAGCCCCTTCAGTACCTTTTCCAAGAAGTTGGAAATTTTGCTCTTCCAGATATTTCCTATATATAAACATAAATAGATATGTAACGGTTTTTAAACAACTAGGACTACATTATATTTATTGTTTGATGCTTAGGCATTTTTTCCACATTAATGTTTTCCCTCCTCCTTTCCTAAAAGCAGTGAAGTATATTGCATGCACTATAAATTATTTTTTCTTATTGGGTATTTAATCTGATTCCAAGTGTTTGCACTTGATTGTTAAAGTTAAATAGGGATAAATGCAAAATTCGGTAGTTGGTTCTCCCAAACTACCTCCATGAATAGAGACACAATTTTCTGTCAGCATAGGTGGTGATGTGATTGTCTGCCCCAAAGAAGGATTGCAGCAGATGTGCCAAAGAGCCTACCTGCTGGCTCCCAGATTAGACCATGCCATGTGTGGTGTCTCATACTGGGGCCATAATTTAAAGGGGACATTACCAAGTTGGAGCAGCAGAAGAAGCCTTGGAGACTTGGTAGCAATGGTGAAAGGATATGTAGATGGGCAGTCTCCAATTCCCATCTCTGATAGTGCCCTGGCTTCCAGCTCGTGCCCACACACTGGCAGATTCTTAGGTATGCACACTTGTTCCTGCTCTCTCTTCTGCCCAGTGAGCTCCCACACCTCCATGAGGGATTGACTCACAGCTTGTGTCCTCTGTGAGCTCTCCTGTGCTTTGGGCTCAGCATACAGGCAGGACTTGGGGTCATCTGCAGAAGTGAAACGTAAGGTGGTGAATTGGTTGGACTTCACAGTGCAAGGAAGCCCCCTCTGGCCCTTGGGAGGTGCTTCCCAGGAGGTTGTTAAAATGTAAGGGAGACAGGTGTTGATTCCAGACCTGTGAATTCAGACTCCCTGCTCTTCTCCCTCCTCTTTACTCTGCCTGTCCAGTGTCTTCTGTGAGCCCCTTTCCCTTCTCTCCCTGTCCTTTATTCCCTGCATGGCAAGTTGTTTCTCATCTTTAGCTGGAGGGGAGAGGAGCTCTGTGGGGCGGGAGTGGGAGGAGGGCCTGGTGCCCAGAGAGACTTACAAATGTTTAGTCATTTCATGAGGTGGGCATGAGCAGAGAGGCTGTATGGTCCTGGGAGAAAGGCCATGGGTAGAAGGGCATGAGATTTGACAGAGGATCCCACTGGGAAGGTGGGCCTGTGGGCCTGTGCGGAGTGGCCACTGAAGAGCCTGGGTGGCTGCTAGCATTTGTGTGGTAGGGTGAAGATGAATTTTTCTCATCTAAGTGGAAAAACAGCCCGATTTTTATCAGGGCAAGTTGGTTTGAGTGTTAGTTAAGTCATTTGTCAAAGCTCATTTAGTTGTCAAAATTAAATCATTCTCCTCCATTTCCTAGTGGATTGGTTATAATGATAACTTTCTTGGCATGACATTTATCATTCTGGTCCAAAAAGGGGATGGGGCGGGGGGGGGGGCGGGGAAGAGGGAGATATACATAGAGATATATGCTATTCCTTTTGTGGTAGAAAGATGCTATTTTAATAGTATTTAATTTTTATTCTCACTTACAATATTAGTGTTCATTTAGCTGTAACTGTGTGCCTGATTTCAAAGCAGAACACCACCAGTGGTCATATTCTCCCAGGAGGGAGACAGGATGAGATGGGCATTACCTCACCTGGCAATGCTGACAATAGCAGAGAGCAACCCTACAGACAGACTGACTCAATGCCCTCATTTCCAGCCATGAATTAAAAAATAAAAATTCTAAAATAATTATTTAAAATGTTTGGCTTATAAGCAAAATATCTAATAACATTTATTTCTTCTTTAATGCGGAAGAGAAAATGGTTCAATATCTCATTTTTTCAGAAAACCCTTGATTTTTCTTTTACATACAAAATTAGAAACTTTAAAAAACACAAAAGTTACAGGATGAAGGGTAAAAGCCTTTCTACTCCAACCCAGGTCTACTCCTATAACTAGTGTTAACAACTTTTCTAAAATTTTCCTAGAAAAAAATTTATGCTTATACATAGCTATTTATAGCCTATATAATAAAGAGGTAATATGCAAATTAACCCTCAAGCCCTCACAAGATGGCTGCCTACGACCAGGCTGGCAGGGGGTTAGTGAGGACGACCAAATGACTGAACAAGCAGGCTGCATGGGGCGACCAGGCCAGCGTGGGGGCCATGAGGGGTGACCAGGCCAGCGGGGGGGGGGGGGGGGAGCAGTTGGGGGCAACCAGGCCAGCAGGGGGGGCAGTTGGGGGTGATTAGGCTGGTGGGGGGGGCAGTTGGGGGCAACCAGGCTAGCAGAGGGGGGCAGTAAGGGGTGACCAGGCCGGCTAGGGGTGAGGGCAGTTAGGAGTGACCAGGCCGGCAGGGAGGTGCCCTTGACTGGAATCAAACTAGGCTGATGTTCTATCTATTGAGCCAAACCAGCTAAGGTTTGTCTTAATATCTTCAGAGCTATTGTTCATGTTTATTTTTCAGATGAACTTTTTCAATTGCCAAAAAGTAGTTTCTGATATTATAATTAGAATTTAATTGAATATAGATTAATTTAAAGAGAGTTTAGATCTTTATAATCTCTATTCTTCCTGAGAACACTGTATGTTTTTCTATTTACTCAGAGTTTTTGCGCTTTCTTCAAATAGATCCTACATATTTCTTCCATTTTTACTAAGCATTTCATCTTTTGGGTTTGCTTATTATCAATAGCATTTTTTCTTTCGTTGTAATTTTTAATTTGTCTTTGTATGGAAAAGCTATTGATTTTTAAAATATTAATGCTAAAATCCACCACTGAAACAGACTTCAATATTGTTTCTCTTATTTAAAAAAATTGATTCTCTTGAGTTTTCTATGTATATAATTACATCCTTTGCAGAGAGTGATAGTTTCCATACTTCCTTTTCAATGTTTAGATCTCCAATTTCCTTTACTTGTCTTATTACATTGTTCTGGAACTACTAAGTTCCATTCCAAATAGCAGGCATCTTTTTGTTTGTAATTTTAATGAGAATGTGGTCTCATATATCTTTTTCCTCATAGTAAGGAAATAGCCATTTATTCCTATTTTTTAAAATCAAGAATTGCTGTTAAGTTTAAAAACCATTTTTAGACTCTTTTGGAGTGATTTATAGTTTTTGTCTTTTGACCTGTTTTATATTAATAGGTTTCCTAATATTACATTCCAGCATGTATCCTCCTTAGTTGTAGTATATTTTTCTCTTACTATACTATTGAACTATATTTTTAGGTATTTTGGTTAAGATGCTTACATTAATATTCATAATTGAAATATCTGTTTGACTTTATCATGTTAAGTTTGGGTATCAGTCTGCTAGTTTCACAAAAGGCATTTGGGTGCTTTTCTTCTTTATTTTTTTGAACAGTTTAGTTATCAGTTCCTTAGAATATTGAAGGACTTCGTCTCTGAAACCATCTGAACTTACTTTTGGAGGATAGCACTTTGATAACTTTAATTTTTTTCCCTTTGCATCTTTCTTATTCTCATCTCTTCTAGAGATAATTTTGATAATATATTTCCTAGCAAATTATCTATTTAAGTTATATTTTCAAATTTATTTGCATTGAATTTTGCCAGTAAGCCTTTTCAATTTTTTATGAATATTAATTTCCTATTTTTTAACTTCTAATTTTGTATATTTATGCTTTACAATTTTTAAAGAACTTGCTTTTGCATTTATCTATCAATTCTACTAGTCTCTTTTCTTTTTTTAAAATATATTTTATTGATTTTTTACAGAGAGGAAGGGAGAGGGATAAAGAGTTAGAAACATCGATGAGAGAGAAACATTGATCAGCTGCCTCCTGCACACCCCCTACCGGGGATGTGCCCGCAACCAACATACATGCCCTTGACCAGAATCGAACCTGGGACCTTTCAGTCCACAGGCCGACACTCTATCCACTGAGCCAAACCGGGCTACTATTCTCTTTTCTAATTAAATAACTTATGCTGTTCTCTTTGCTCCATACTTTTCCCCTTGGGTTAATTTTGTTTTTTCTCTAGCTTCCTGACTTAGAAGCTAGATGTGTTGATCTTATGTAGTTATCTAGGTGGTAAGGTTGTGAATGTCCTCTGAGCACTGTTTTAGATGTGTTCCACTACATATTTTACTATTACTTTCTAGATATTCTGCAACTTCCATTTTAAGTCCTCCTTTGACTCAAGAGTTGTTTAGTGAGAAAATCTTCTTTATTTCCAAATTGGGTTTTTTCCTATTAGTTTTGTTATGCATTTAGAGTTTTTATTGCACTGTGGGGGAGAATGTGGACTGTGTCATGTCAGCTGTTTGGAGTTTATTGAGTTTTTTTCTTCATGCCTAATATACAATTTTGTAAATGTTCCAGGAGCTTTTAAAAAGACTTATCTGTTATCAGAATATAAAGTTTTAGATATAAATACACACACACCTTATATTTCACATATATTTGGATCTTAGTTTAAGCTAATCACTTACTTTGTTCAGATCCTCTAATATTACTTTTTCTTTCTCACGGGTGAAAATTGGTTGTTTTTTGTTTTTCTTTCCTTGCCTGAAATTTATGCGTTACGTATTTTGTTGCTCTGCTTTTTGTTATGTGAATGTTTATGATTCATATTCTCATTGCAAATTAAGACTTTCATTAATCATTAGTAGCCCCTTTGACTCATTTAACCTTTTCAACCTAGAATTTAGGCTTGTTAGATTTAAATTATGTAATCTAGTTTTCATTTGTTAGCATAGTAATCTTTATCTTTTTTACTTTTAGTTCGTGTGAATCCTGTTATTTTAGATGTGATTCTTATTTACAGTACATAGTAGCCTTTTAAAAATCAAAATGAATTTTAAAAGTCCCACGTAGCTCTTCGACCTTCACTTTCTCCATCTATAAAGTGAGTAATTTTTAACTACAAAATGTTTGACTAGGACAAGGTTTGTGCTATTCACTCTATATACATTATCTCAATTTACCTAATGCTATCCTTTCCAGATACTTCTTATTTCCTTTGACAGAGGAGAAAAGTAAGACCCAGGAAGGCAACTTTTTCAAGGTAGCACCATTAATCAGTATTTGAGCTGTGATTCATCCCCAATCCAGGATTTTCTAATTCCAAAATCCGTACTTTCTACTCAGCCTATATAGCAACTATAGCACCATGGATGAAACCCCAGGTCACCCTACGTGGAATGATTTCTGGCTTTTCAGACGAGTTGTGGCAAGTAGGGTAACCTAGTAACTAGACTCATTTTTGTACTTAATTAAAACCAGACTGCAGTGGGCTCAAGGGTCAAGCAAACAGTAACTCTCTTCCCTACCCCATCCTCTGAGGATGAGGGCAGCTTTGCTGCTGGGTGTGGGGGTCTGGTCATACACGGGGCCTTTCTTGCTCCTGCTCTGGTTCTCACCAAGCCTTCCCGAAACGTACAGTTACCCTCTTTACACTTTTTCCGGTGACATACAGAGACAGCAGATGGAGCCAGAGACTTGGAGAAAAATGACAGCCAGTTTAGAGGGCCAAGGCCACAGTGCTGAATGTAGAGGAAAGGGCTTGTTCGTTGGTGGTGAGGGGAGATTTTTCTAGATCCTCTCCTGGGTGTGATTTATGTTTCAGGCTATCAGCGAGGAGGAAGGACTTGGGGCCTGGCTTCCACAGCCCTTTTTGTGCCTGGAAGGTCTTTACAGAGTGTCCTGAGCTATGGCTCACACTCATTTTTGTCTCTGTCCCTCCAGGGCCTGATTCTAGTTGGTCTTCAGTGAATGTTGAATGTTGGCTGGGCGAACTAGGCAAGGAACTAATTAAGCTGCTTTATTGCAAAAGGACAGACAGAGAGGTGTATTTAGACAGAACCACAGAGCATGTGGCACTCGCTCTAAGATGAGCACTAGGTCAGTGCTCACACCAAGCAGGACATGAGTCCAGCCTCACCACTTCCAGCTGCATGAATGTGGCCATCACTGAGTTTCTTAGGGCCTTCTCTGCAAAGCAGAGATGATGCTGTTTGCAGAGTTGGGCCCTTATCTTGTTCCATTTTGGGGAATGATGAAGATGGTTTCAGTTGTGCTCTCTGCTTGAGAGAGAAGAGTGCCTATTTTTTGGCACTTTGTGAGACCAGCATTTCTCTTCAGTCTCTAAATTGTGATGCCTCTCCAGTGTGTGGTCCCAGTGAGCTCACCATTAGTCTGTCTTGTCAGTTGGGCTGTGTGGCTCAGGGTGAATGGGCCAAGAAGTTTGAACCGTCCTGCACACACAGATAAGTGCAGTTGGAAAAGTGGAGCTGTCAGCAGGGAGCTCAGGTCTCTGCTGTGCAAGCCCTGGAGCTGGCCTCAGGAGAATGGGGCTCCCTGCCAGGCTCAGTCATGGCTCCGTCTTGGGCAGGGGCCACGGCTCTAACTTCAGTTCTTCCAGGACCAGATTCACTTTGGGCTTAATGTGTGTTGGGCAGAGGGGATGGAGCATGAATTGGGAGAAGACATAGCTTTTACTGAGTTCCTACTGTGTGCCATATGCTGAACTAGGCTTTCTACATACTAATCTTCAAAAGAATCTTCCAAAACTGGTATTCTTTCCCCCTTGTTGCAGGTTACTAAAAAACCCACAAAAAAACGGAAGCCAGTGCCACAGCGTGTAAAACCAATCTTCTCAAAACCCAAGCTTTTGCCCCTCATGCCAGTTCTGTCCTTCTGAGCAGGAAAGTTCTGTTTCAATTAACACATATACTTTGTGCAGCTTAATGAAGTCCTAACGGAACCAAAGGCAGTGCAGTGTCTGCACTTCTCAGGAGGAGAAGCAGGTGTCACCATTATCATTTGCGTGGCCTTCGGCCACATGTGTCTAGACCAGCGGTTGCCAACCTTTCGGACCTCACGGACCACTAGTGGACGGGGACCACCGGTTGGCAACCGCTGGTTTAGACCATCTGAGGCACAGTTGAGAACGGTCCTGTGGTGTGTTTTACAAGGAGCCTTTTGGCAAGGTTAGGAATTAGGGCTCACCAGAGATGTGTATTTAATTAAAGCCAGGAGAAAGTCGCAGGATTTCCTATGTTTTTCCTTCTTTCCCCTGGTAAGGAAGGGGCCACGGAGAACCATTTCCTGCCGTCTATAGCTGAAGCCTCCGCCTGTGCTTGGAGGTGCAGGGCTGACCTGGAGGCCGACAGGGTGCTGCTGCCACTCCCGCTGACCCCGGTGGGGTTGTGGCTCTCACCTCAACCTTGTAGTTAGACTCCTTGAGAATTCCTAACATTGTACAGGGTCAGAGCTGGTAGACTGCCTCTCAGCATGTCACCTCTGCCCCCAGTTCCCCTACAACATGTCTGCAATTGGGACTGAAGCCCAAGGGCCAAGGGACGCTGCTGTTTTCTTTGTAAGCACACAATAGCACTGTTTTTCCCCGCAATCCACAGCAGAGACAGATTTTTACATCATGACCCAAATACACATACAGATAGAGAAAATGGAAGTTTTTACAAGGCAGCAAATACATTTACTTCTGGGTCCTTTTGCATTGCACTTTACTCCATTTGTTCTGTTCCTTTTCACTGAAAACGAGAATATTTGGTTTTGACCCCCTGAATTGTCAACTCAGCTTTTGAAAACAGGTAGTTTGCTGCCTCAACCCATCCACATGGGGTCTTGGTCTGCCCTTGGCTGCAACAGCACCCTTTGACCTTGGCTGTCCGTGTGTCCTGGAATGGCATTGGCAGGGAAGCCTTCTGTTAAAGCAACACTCTGTGGGGAAAAGCCCACTTGGTAAAGCCTTTTTTTTTTAATGGAGTCTAGGTAAGGAAACAAATAGAACTGGAAAAATAAGTTAACAAAGATTGTTTATAATGCGGGATATATCCCTCTAAGAACATTTTAAAAATTAAAATTTGATTTTGACCGAGTCTCATGAGAGGATGGTATGTTTTAAAAAGGATTAACCATGATATTTTCTTTAATTGCTTGGTCCCTTCAATCATTGAAAATATAGTTAACTTTACAGAAATTTGATCTATCTGCAGTTTTCAAAAGAGGCCCCTGGGCAATGTTTAGTGGGTGGGAAGTGCAAGGAGTTCTCCTTCCCTGGTATCCATACATTCAAGGTCATCTCTTTGGTAGTCCCAAGCCTAGTTCTAGGTCTGCCATTTTACTACAAAGAATCTGAAAGGTAGTCAGGAGAGGAGCCAGAATAGTTAAAGAGTGGGAAACCAGGCTCCTGCAGGAAAGGAGGGAAACTGTGCGCTAATGCAACGAACTCACAGTGGTCCCATGATCTTCAGGACACGAACTGAAGCCTCAGGTGGTACAGCTGCAGCCCTGCCCTGTGCATCCCCCCTGTGAAGTTCCAGGCCCACAGAGCTAGTTTAGTTCCTCTGGGCTTTGACAGCACTGTTCCTTTTGTGAGCTTGGGCCAGAGTGGTCCTGAGGAGACACTGATCATATGTACAGAGAGGAGGCACTCAGAGTGTTACTTGTCATCATTGTTGTTTTGCCTAGGATGCCCTTTCCAACCCGACCATCTGAAACACTCAGAGATCTTTCAGAGTTCACTTGGAACATTGGAACATCCCCTTTTCCTGGGGCTGTGTCTGTACTAAGGCCGGAGCTCAGCCCAGGTCCTCTCAGCGCCAGCTCTCTTCTGCTGGACTCTGTGCTTCCTGAGTGAAGGCTCCTAATCTCTCCATCTTGGAACTGCTAGCACAGTACTTGGTCCCACTGAGAGCTCATCAATGTCAGTCTACCCTCAGGGGATTCATAAAGGGCTTCATAAAGGCTACACCCCACTCCCACCTCTGATGGATTAGTTGTGGTGGTCAACGGACCTGTATCGGGAGATTCTGAGACAGAACTTTAGTAAAAGGGAAAGAACCCCACTACATGGCAGATAAGGAGCTAAGCATTTTTCATGTCTTCCTTTCTAATTTAACCCTAGACAATCCTGTGAAGTGAAGTAGGTGCTGTTCTAATCCTTTCCACTCTGATATGAAGGAACCCAAGTGCAAAGGACTGAGCCCTGTGCCTGGATTACATGGCATCTTGGGCTTCAGACAGGCAGCGTCCTCCCAGATGCCTCTGTGCTCCTGGACCTGTGTCAGCTCCTGGGCTTGGGGCCCCTTCTCAGGCCAGGCTCTTTTCTCTGGAGCTCTGGCCCTGTCCACCTGTTGGCTGCTCCCATGCATAGGGGATGGGCAGATGGACCTGTGCCTATGTGTCACCAGACTGTGCTGGGATAGGAGAGCCTTTGTTTGCTGTGTGCACTCACCAGGAAAATACCAGTGTTCAGAAGAGGGTCCACCCTTGCCCTCAAAGAGGGACATAGATGTCCTTGGTTGCTGAAAAATGGAATGTTCCAGCTAATGAGGAATAGTTGAGAGATGGGTGGGCCACCATCCTTGGGGCTAGCCTTGCCTCAGATCCAGACTTGCTTCTCGAGGTACAGATCATGCCAGGGCTGTACTTCATAGCATCTTCTGGTTGCATGACATGGCAAGGGTCCTGGGCTGACAGGGAGGGGGAGGTCCTCTTAAATTTCTCTCTTTCCTTCCTTCCCCTCCTCTCCTAATCATTTAGCTAAATCTTTTTGTAAAAGAATACCCAGAGAGAGAGATTCTGGGAAGATGGCCTCTTTTGGGGTGAACATTAGTTTTGGACTTGTATAGCTCTGGGGTGAAATCTCATGTTTACCATTTCTTGGCTGTGTGGGCTTGGTCAAGTCATAGAGGTCCTGCCGGTCGTGTCCTCTTGTCTGTACATCATGCCCTGTCATGGCATTGCTATGAGGATGACCACATTCAGCACCTGGCACATTGTGGCTTCTGGATAAAATGCTGCCACTTTGGATAGAACACTTGCCTCTTCTTGGACTCATTTGTCTCAGCTGAAAATGGGCATAATAGTAGCTACCTTATTGGTGTGGGGTTAATGTCTTTGTGCCTGTAGAGAGAGCATTTACTTATTAGCATCGTGCCAGGTGTGTGGTATATCTTCATGTCTGTCAGATAATTCATGGCTATTATCTACAGAAAAACAAACAAAATGATTGCTTTGCCTTATCTTTGAACTGATTGTTGCAGTTAGATTTACTTACAGTCATGAGTAGTAGGGATATTCATCCCGTTTACATTCAGGAATGGAGAACCTTGCTCCATTTCAGGGTTGCAGGGCTGGTAAGTCATAGGGAGCAGAGCCAGGGCGAGGGCCAGACTGCTGTGATGTAGCCCTCTGCTTTCATTCATCCAGAAGGCATGGCTCGGCTCCGGCTCCGGAGGAGGGAAGAGAGCCAGAGTCTGCGATTGGTACCGTGTGTTGTAGCCAATTAATCATTTGGCAGAAGTACTCCCTGGCCCATGGTCTCTGCAGTGTTGGTGGTATGGAAGGTGAGGCCCTATTACCAGAAGCCTGCACACTTGCCAGGGGCCTGCTGAGTCACCCTGAACAGCCAGCACCCTACCTTTGGATCCCAGCCCTCTCCTCCACTGCCAGGGCAGCTGGGATTATGGGCCCTGGCGTGGACACACTTTTTCAATCTTTTCTCCTTCTTAGTGATGACATCTTTTTTTTTTTCCTACTTATAAAAGCAATATAGAAAAGTGTAAGGAAAAATTAATTATAATTCTAGTGGTCATTTTTATATGATTTTCCTTTAATTCTTCTGATTATATGGTATATATTTGCACAGTGGAAATCACTATATTTAATTTTTACTTAATATCATATCATTGTTTTTGATGCATCTTGGCACCACTGTTTCATAAATACAGCCTTATATATTTGAAAACTCTTGGTTAGTTGCCATTTTATTACTTGCATAATATTATTCTTTCTTTCAGTTTTGTTGAGATATAGTTGAAATGTAGCACTGTATAAATTTAAGGTGCATAATATATGCATAATATTATTTTTATGTTAAATGTTTTCTTAAATTTTCTAAATTAATCTTAATTATGCAAGTAATATGTGAAGTACACTTTTATTGTGATCTTCATGTGTTGCCAGAAGAGGTAAAGTCCTTTTTAATCACCTTCTTAGCTTTTGTCTCTGGCACAGGGGTACTGCTGCTTGTTTGTGTATTTATTTTTTGAAGAATGATATTTATTTATTCATTGCTTTATTCAATTACTATAGAAATGCATGCTTACTGTGAAAAATTAACACACTATCTCCTAACGTTGACAGTTAAAGTTCCCTAAAACTCTTCTCTCCAGAAAGAACCAATGTTAAGAACATGCTACATATCATTTTAGACTTTTTTAGTGCACATATATGCAACACATACACACATACATACTCATATGTGTGTGTGTGTGTGTGTGTGTGTGTGTGTGTATATTTAATTAAAAAACAAAGTGGGCTTCTCTTCTATACACTGTCGGTTATGTTAATTTTTTCATTTAATATATAGTGGAATCTTCACACATCACTCATTTGTCTTCACATATTCTATTCTGATCCACAGAAGGGAGGTATCACACTATTTCCCCTTCCCTCGCGATTGACATGAGGACTATTCCTGGTGTTTCTGGCTGTGGGGAAGGGTACTGCATAGCATCTCTGGTGTGCAGCATTGTTGGACTATTTCTCACTTTCTAGATGGCTCTCAGCTTGGCTGGGTTTGCCTGTGCACCATGTCATGTGGACCTAGATCGAGGTCTAGGGACTAAGGGGATGCAGAAGATAAGGAGCAAGCACTGAGCCTGCCTGGAGCTTGGGTGCAGAGAAACCAGGGCTGGGAGCCAGAAAGCTGGGGCCCTCTGCCCTCCACACACCGCCCGGCTCGGTGCCGCCAGCATCCATGAACCAGGGCATAGCCCTCCCTCAGTGCTGCTCGGTGCCATCATTTTCCCCTTCCATGACATACGACAGCAGGGAGTTGAGTGGTTTGTTTCATCTCTTCTTAAGAAAAAGTTAAATTTATAATCCCAGCCCCGACCTTCCTTGTAACTCATGTGCTCATCCTGTTAACTGGTTTAATATATGGCACCACTATTTCATTAAACAACATACAGGAATAATTAGTTCAGCAACGATGCCTCAGAACAAAAGCTCTTGATTTAGTTTAACTTTCTAAGTTGCTCTCTTTTGATGTGCAAGAACACATCTGGGGTCTTAAAGAAAGCAGAAAGAAAAATAGAAGACATTTAGTCAGGCTGGGGGTTAGGGTTTTCTGAGTGCAGCAAGTAACCCTTTGGTCTCAGGCCTCACCAGCACAGTGCGGGCCCTGCAGACCCGGTGTGTGCTGCTAACTTAGGATACAAGGACCGGACTGCCAGCGGTGGTTTCCAGCTGCCTGTTGCCAGGCTCAAGAAGCAGTGCTTCTTGTTTTTGTTAACCCTCACCTGAGGATATTATTTTCCCATTGCTTTTTAGAGAGAGTAGGGGGGAAAGTGGCCTGTTGTACCCAGAAAATGAAGGGAGGGAGGGGGAGAAAGTGAAAGAGAGAAACATTGATGTGAGAGAGACACATCAATTGGTTGCCTTGCACCACATGTGCCCTGACCGGGGCCAGGGATCAAACCTGCAATCCAGGTACATGCTCTTGACTGGGACTCGAGCCTGTGCCCCTTCAATGTGCAGGCAGACGCTCTAACAACTGAGCACACTGGCCAGGGCAAGAGCCCATGCTTCTTACTCATCCAGACACGTTGTCCAAGTGTCCTCTCATTCCCCAGACTGTGGCCCTTGCATTTTCTCATACATGCTTTTCTGAGTTCAGACTCTCATTCTGCTCTTTTGTTCACTCAACAAACATTTATTTGGTGCTTATTGTGTGCCAGACAAATCACAGTACTCTGTTGTTATTGTGAACAAGACAAAGGCCCAGCCTCTGGAGCCAGCATCCTGCCTGCCTGTTCCAGCTTCTCCTCTCTGCTTTGTCTTCAGTTTTTTCCCCATCAGCCCTTTTTTTACATGGCCTACTGTGGGGGGTCTTTCTGACTTTTACCCTTTCTCACCCTCACCTCGTGCCACAATGTCTCTCCTGCCAGCAGGGAGAAGCTGCAGTGCCTTGTCCTGACCTCTGGGGCTTTGAGAACAGCCAACTCCAGCCTCAGCTGCAGCCATTCATACTCACATGCTAAGCTCTCACTGTCCCCTGACCCAGGTACATCCTTTCTATATCCTCTTTAGGCACCTGGGCCTTTACTCCTCTTCTGCCTGGGCTGCCCTCTCATCCTCAAGGCTCAGCACAAACATCACCTCCCCTCTGGATTTCTGCCCCAAGTTTCCTGCATAGGAGCAGGTTGGCAGGTGGCTGGAAGCTCCTGACGTTTGGGGTAGTTATGTCTGATCCATCTGTATCTTCTTAGACTTGGCATATAGTGCAGGGCATGCACCAAGGTCTGTGCACAGGAGGCCGCCTGGCCAGGTGTGCCCACCCTGGTCTCAGCACTGTGTGGTTCTGTGACTAGCTACATGAGTTCAGGAGCCTCAGACTCCTGAGCTGCAAAGCCTGCCTGGGAATCCCTCCCCAGACTGTTGTGGGTACCGAGCATTCTTAGGAAGGGCCTCATCTGATATCCGCAGCATCACAGGTGCTCATAAAGTTTGTAGTGCTGTCCTTGCAAAGGTTTGTTGGACTAAATTTCACACAAATTTTTTCCTTAGTTTTTTAGAGCCCTGAGATTAGCTGAGGCAGATTAAGTGATCCTATCCTTCTCTGGCTTTTGGTTTCTAGGGAACCAGGTCTTGTGGTAGACAGACAGATGTCCTGAGTTTGTTGGAGGCCAGCAGTTTTCCTTAGCTGCCTGACATAGCACCCCCATCCCTACGCTGCCACTTGATTTTCTTTTCTCTTTGCCCTTCTCACCCAGGAGAGCAAAGGGGCAGAGTGTGCTTTGTGCTTGCTCCCTTCTACCAGCAAGACCCAGCTGGAAATGCTGGCGTCTTTCTCAGCCTCACGACAGGCATTTAGTAAATCCATGTAGAGTGCTGCCAGGCTGCTGGTTGGATACCATGCCAGGATTGCCTTGGGAAAAGGCTATGCTCAATGCACAAGTCAGAGCTTCCTCATTGGCCAGCATCACTGCTTCTGCCATTCCGGTTTATGACCAAATTTCATGTCCCTTCCTGCATAGTACATATGCCAACAGACAGCAGATGTGGGAGAGGTGGTCGATGTATTGCCACACTGAATGAGTGTTCTGGGCCAAGCACCTGGTGTGTATAGCATCTCCTTGATTCTCATACCAGCAATTTTTATCTCCCGTTTACAGATGAAGAAACTGAGGCCCAGAGAGGTGAAATGGCATGCCCAGGTTCAAGACCAGAACAGGCTTTAAACCAGGTCTATCTGGTTTTAAAGTGCCCACTCTTATGGCTACTGGGAAACTCTTCTCAGCCAGAATAGGGCGAAACCTTGGGCATTTTCACAGCTTTCCCACCGCGAACATTTTAGATGCCACTTTATTCCCACTCAGTGAACTTTCCAAAGTCCTGACCCCCCACCTCTTCCTGCATCCCGTTTTCTGTTGCTTCTGACCCTCATGACAGAAGTACTAGGCCACTGGGAAGGAGCCAGCTTACCCTAACTGGCTCCCTGACCGGGGACAGCAGGCTTCAGGAGGCTCTTCTATAATCTCTCTATCCACGCAGCCCTCATTTTAATTTGCAAAATTGAACCGAGATCGAGACCAGTAAAGCCAGAGGATGGTAAATATTCCTGGCTTGGTGAGGAAGGGTGGCTCTATTACTGCTGTGAGATTGGGAGATTTATCTTGGGGATTATGGATATTCATGGGCCGATTGTGATTTGCGATATAACATGACTCACATTGGCCTGTGAGTTACCCCAAACAGACTTTGCACAAGCTTATGCCATTAAGCTTCCAAAAGTCATCTCAAGTGAATTGCCCTGTCCCTCTGCTTCCTAGGAGACCAGTGAGAATAACAATCACTCCAGCCACCACCACGGCTTCTGAGCATTGTTCTCGTTCTGCTTCACAACATGTGGTATTATTCTATGTCCAGGTTACAGATGAGGAGACTGAACTGAATGTCCCCATCATGACCATTTCCAGTGCTGCCTCCCCTCATGGGCCGCTGGTCCCTCAGTTGCAGAAACTGTGCCTTATTCTGCCTATTGTGCCCAGAACAGAGCAGGTGCTCAGAAAATGATGCTGAGTGAATGTTCCTGAGTGGGTTGACACTCTCGGTGCTCTTGCCCTTGATCTGACCAGGTGTGTCTGGCTGCTGCAGCACAGGGTTGGTGTTTGTCATCTGGGTGGTTCGGCTCACAATGGCCTGACCCCCAGTGCATGGCAGGGGGCAGCACATTGAGGCCAGCTGCCTGTTCCTGTAAATAGAGCTTTCTCTTCGGTGGTCGTTGCGGTGGCCTAGTTGAGGAATTGCAACAGAACTGTGTTTGCCCCGCAGAGCCTAAAATATTTACCACCTGATAAAGTTTGCAACTCTTGTTTATGGGCTGCAAGGAAGCTGGCAAAGGGCCCTTTTTCACACCACTCTTTTGAGTCCTTTCTCTGTGCCAGGCCTCACCTGGGCATCCCACATATCTTAATGTCATTGTCACAGTAATCCAAATAAAATTGGGATGCTCATCGCCATTCTATGGATGATGAACTAGTAATAGCAATAGTGTTAATCACTAATTTTTATTGAAGAATGTAGCTGAGCTGATAGGGCAGAAACTTGGTGTGGAACCTAACTGTTGTCACCTTACCCAGGCCTTTGAGGTGGGCAGTTTGGAGCCAGGGAGGAAGGTGCTGGGCCAGGGAGGCAGGGGGAGTGATGGGGAAGCCTAACAGGGGTGGTTTGGAGTCTGCTTCTGCCCATCCCCCACCTTTGCCCATGTTGTTCCTGTTGTCCTGTTTTATTTTGCTGACATAGAGCTGTCAGCTCCATGGAAAGCTCCCTCTGACTCTCCAGGCTGGTAGAGTGCAGCTTTTCTACCCCACCCAGTGGCACCCTTGATGTTCTGCCATTCAAACATTTCTCATTTGCATGTTTAAAGTGTCAGCTCATGGTGCCAATTCAACACCAACAGGAATCCCAAATTTGGGATGCGGTGAAGAAGGAAACTTTATTCAGTGCAAAACAGCTCAGTTGTGATACAGCATGGCTCCATGGCTGTGAGGCAGCCCGAGTCAGGCCCCTCTCCAGCTAGACAGCTCTTCTCAGCCCTTTGCTTGCCTGCTCTGCTCCTTGCTGATCTTCTTCGCCCTGCACTGGCCTGCTCCACTCTGTCTGGCCTGCCCTGTTCTGTGCCAGTTGGCTGCCTGTACTAGTCTGCTCTGCTCCAATAAGACGTCGGTATTTCAGCTCCAGTGGGAAAAACACACAGTTAGTTCAATGGAAAGGGAAAGTACCTTCTCAGAGCCAGAGAGGAGCTGACTCACATAGAAAGAAGTTCCCCCACTGGTCTCTGATTGATCTGTCCTCATGCAAATGAAGTCTCCAAATCCTCACAGTTTTTTGTGGTTTTTTCCCCCTCACAGTTTTGATTGGTCCAAAAGGCACTGTCCTGATTGGTTAGAATGGAGCCACTCTGATTGGTCATTGAAGAAGCTTATGGGGAAATATAGCTGTGCAGCTCTGATTGGATGGGGAAAGCCTCAGTCCTATTCAGTCATATTGGTTAAAATTGGATTCCAGGAACTCCTTAATAAGGGCTGGCTCAGAAGGCAGAAACACAATGCCAGCATGCAGTTCAGTGCAGAGGCAGGCAGTTCAGTGCAGGCTTCTCCCTGAAGTGCAGTTTTCTTTGTTGTTTGTTTTGCTTTGTTTTGTTTTTTAATTTGAACAGTTAGTCACCAGGAGCCGTTTTTAGTAGTAATCTTCTCTCAGTAGATATCAGGGTCCACAAAGTCATTTTCATTGTCCTTAACTAAACTCAAACTACTTTCTGAGCAAGTACTTATAAATTCATAATTAGAAGTCAGCTTCATGACAAAAAAAAGAGACAAAGGCCACTCAGAGGCAGCTTTACTTACCACAGGCAGAGCCGAGCCCCTAGACCAGTGATGGCGAACCTTTTGAGCTCGGCGTGTCAGCATTTTGAAAAACCCTAACTTAACTCTGGTGCCGTGTCACATATAGAAATTTTTTGATATTTGCAATCATAGTAAAACAAAGACTTATATTTTTTATTTTGATTTTATATATTTATATGCCATTTAACAAAGAAAAATCAACCAAAAAAATGAGTTCGCGTGTCACCTCTGACACGCGTGTCATAGGTTCGCCATCACTGCCCTAGACCCTTCTCCGAGGCCTTGCTCTCTCCTGGAGGGGGGGTTCTTCAGTCCCCCTGGTGGGCCTGGGTCCCACAGTGGCTGCTGGTCCATACCCTATGGTTTCTGCAGTTTCATTCCTGGAGAAGAGAGGCAACACCCCCTTTTTTCTCTCTGGGGGCAGAGGTGATAAGCCTTGCTGGCAACACCCAAGTCATGTTTGTGACCACTTCCTCACTTTGCTGCAGATTTGGGGCTAGACCTCTGTGCCAGCCATAGCCATTGCTGTCAGCCACTGAACTTGCACTTCAGGGCTAGGCAGTGCTAGATTTGTGTCCTCTTTCACTGTTTATCAGCTTAGTGACCTTGGGCAGTTGCTGACTCTGTTTCCTCATCTGTCAAATGGTGATGACAGTACCTACTTCCGGGGATGGAGGGGAATTGTGAGGAACAGAGAGAATGACATTCAGTTTGGGTGAGGACATTTAGTTCGGGAAAGAATCTATCTGATGGTCTTTCTGCAGGGACAACTCATCCAGATTGGAGGCCAGCAGTTTTCCTGAGCCTATGCAGCCGGGTGGGATGGTCTTTCTTTTTCTTTTAATTTAGTTTTTAAAAAGCTTTCCTCCCCCTCCATAAATCAAAGCAATGCATGATTACTTTAGAAATTTCTACAAACTATAAAGAAAGTAGGGAGAAAAAAGCCTCACTAAGAAGCCCATCACCCAGAGGCAACTGCTATGTATAGTTAAGATAATATTTTAAATTTATTTTCATGCCTTGATTATTTGTTCAGTATTGTAGAAAAATCCCATTTCCAAGCTACTAAAATTGCTTCATATATTTGATTATTTATATGACATCTCATCCATGCTTTATTTATTTATTTATTTTTCTATCACCTTTTATCCCCTCTATGCCCTCTTCCACCTCCACCCATTCCCCTCTACACCTGCAATCACCACACTGTTGTCCATGTCCATGAGTTCTCTCTTTTTTTCTTTCCTTTTTTGTTCGATCCCTCCACCACCCCACCCCACCCAAGCTGTCTGCTTGCTCTCTATGAGTCTGTCTCTATTATGCTTTCATCCACGGTTTATTTAGTCATTTCTCTACTGTTGGGCAGCTAGGCTGTTGCTATCTTTTGGCTATCATAAGCAAGAGTGAGGTGAATATTTGAGTGATTCATCTTTGCCATTTGGAGACTTTCTTAGAGGTGGGATTCTTGGCCATAAAATGTAGCAGCAATTAGCCCTTTAATAAAGGCTGGACCAACATGATCTCAAGTGCCAGTAGGGATGGTGGTATAGGGGGCTTGTTTTTGTCTCCGGGTGATTACATGAAGAACAGGTCCTTGCCTTTGAGCACTGAGGTGGAGTTGGGGTGGATCTGCTCAAGTTTGGGACAGAATATTTTAGTGTTTCAGAGCACCTGGCTCTTGGGCCTGGTCTGGGGCTGCGCCTTCTGCTAGCCAGCTGCTGTGCTGGGCACTACTGGGAATGTTCATAACAGCTGAGACTTGCGCCATCTCTTTTGTCCTCACCTTGGCTATGGCATGGCTGTTTCCATAGGTTTCAGGAGGAACAAGAGACAGTCTCCCATCCTGTGCCAGCTGCTTCAGCCAGAGTTCTTCAACTTCCCCATGTGGAGAGTGTGAGTTAGACCAGACTCACACTCTGACTCCTTGTCTTGTGGCAATGACTTCAGGGTGTTGCTGGGGAAGGAGGCTCAAGTCTACAGTTAGGACACTGAGCTGAGAGTAGGAAATCTCCAGCTTCCCTGCCTGCCCAGTACACTTCCATCTTACACTTTTCTTGGCCCAGAGTCTGGCTCAGAGTAGGCTGTCAGTCTTTATTGCATACATTTATTGGAACATTATTCTATTAAATTTAATTAACTAAATGTCTATCTTTTTCATCACACAACTAATTCATGAATGCCTCTTGTAACAAAAGTGAAACTTTTCAGCTAAGGGGAAAGGGGTCGTTGCATCACACCCCATTCTGCTGCCTATGTAGAGGAGACACCGCTGTTAATTCTTTTGAGCAGCAGTCGCCAACCATTGGTCCACAGACCACTGGTGGTCCGTAAGGTCCGAAAGGTTGGTGACCGCTGCTTTTGAGTGTATCAGTCTGAACCCCCTCTATGCATTACATATATATGTATATCTCTAAAATTATATAATGTCCCCTGGCTGATGTGGCTCATTTGGTTGAAGCATTGTCCTGTGCACCAAAGGGTTGCTGGTTCGATTCCTGGTCAGAGCACATACCTAGGTTGCAAGTTCGATCCCTGGTAGAGCATGTACAGGAGGCAGCCAATGGATGTTTCCCTCATACATCAATATTTCTCTCCCTGTCTCCCTTCCCCTCTCTCTAAGATCAGTAAAACATATCCTCAAGTTAGGATTCAGAAAACAACAACATAATGCCATTTTGTAAATGTTTGACATCATATCATATGATCTTTGCACTTTTCTGGTTTTTCCCAGTATTGATCTTAGATATCTCACCTCGTCCCTACATACAGAGCTGCTATACCGCTTGGCCACTGCCTGTGTGGACATTTCATATTGCACATAGCTTGTCCCACTGATAAGCCCTCAGATTGCTGTCCAATCTCTGTGGTTATTACCTGTGTTGCAGTGATCGTCTTATCTGGCAAAGAGGTGTGCATGCTTCTCCGTGGTAGGTATCAAGAAGTGAGAATCCCACCCTTGGAATTCAGTTTCATGAACTATTCCTGGGTCCCTTCTCTATTGGCAAGCCCTGCCTCATCAGGACGAGATGCAAAGATGGACAAGATGGGGCTCTTGCCCCCCAGAGCCCTGCCGCAGCATCAGCTTCTTCTTGTTCTGAGCCCCACCCCATAGATCTCTGCCCACACCTGCCTGGCACCTTTTGGCATTTCCCCTCCTTACTCTCTTGATCTTATTTGCATGGCATCGTCCTTCTAAACCCAATTCAGATGTTGTCTCCTCTCTCCTGGCTCCCTGAACCCCTCGGGCATGGCATTCAACATGCCATGTTCTCTCAGTAGCACTTCATATATCTGCCCCTGCACCCAATGGGTGAGTGGAGAGCGAGAACCATGGCTTCCTACATCCCCAGTGTCAGAGTGTGGGGCCTATCTCATAGCAGGTGCTACTCGAATATGTTGAGTTAAACCCAGTTAAAGGAATTCTGGTGATGACAGTAGAGATGGGCCTTGAAGAGATGCCCACTGTGAAAGGTGAGCAGGAGGGCACTCAGTGTGGGTATGCAAGTAGGAACAGAAACAGGGAGCGTGCTGGGGGCCCAGCTGAGAGCTCCAGAGAGCCCTCCACAGATGCGAAAGCGATCAGGCTGGAGAGGAAGTCCGGCTGAGTGCTAGTGGGTCGTGAGCACCAAGGACATTGTGTGACCTGGACTCTATACTTGGCGGGCAGTCTAAGAGAAACGTGGGGAAGAGGTGGCTGTTGTGGGAAATGAGGCCCTTTGAATGGGAAGAGATGGTATGAGTCAGGTGAACCCCAGGATTTGCTAGCTTATTGGCTATGAAAACTCGAAGGATGAGGAGGAAGCCAGAGGCTGCAGTGTGGACGGAAGTGGAACTGGAGCCACCACATTCAGTGGGCCTGGCACTCAGCAAGTGCTTTGTCAGATACTAGACACAGGCCTCCTTATTTTCACAGAATCACTCTGGCCTAGGACATATTAGCCCCATTTTACTAGTGAAGAAATAGGCTTAGAAACGTTGTAAAACTTGCCCAAATTTTAGAGTTAGAGTGAAGGGCCCAGTGTGCCCTCCTGGGAACAGGGGACCATGGGGAGGGGTGTGTTCATGTAAGGGCGACGTGGCTTTGGTAAACCCTACCGAAGGAAAGGGGAGCCTCAGGGCTGTAGACCCCTTTCTCTTCACCTGGACCTGACCCTTTGAGATCCAAGCCTGGCTTCAGACTCGGGGCTCTCAGATGTGCTGTGGTTGGCTCACTGCTCCACAGTGATAGTTTTTCTGGGCCTAGCCCTGAAGACAAAGCTGGTTCCTTTGGATTGCCTCCCAAGGATTCCTTTACCCCCTAAAAAGTCCAGGGATATCATTAAAAACAAAGCCCCAGTCGTCTAGAAAAAAGAAGAATCAAACATTGGTGTAATTCAATTTAAAGTTTTATGGGATGACAAATGTGTGGAGGGTGGCTGGGAGGAGGAGCATAAAGCTTCCTGGCAGGCAGGCCCCTTGTCACTTTTATGGTTCTTCATTGTTGCAGCGACTGGGAGGTTTATCACCACAGTTTGTTTGTGAGGTCGCCATGGACGGGCAGGGGCCTTCAGCAGGCCATGTGGTAGGAAACCAAATCCATTCCTTCTCTCCTTGTGAGCCCACCATGTGGCAGGCACTATGCAGAGACCATCAGTGAGCAGAATCAACCCAGCCTGCCCACAGTGGCTGTTCGTCCACCTGGAGTGGGAACCCCACAGAAAACAACTGCGCACATAGGTACCTATTGGAAATTATGATAAGGTGCTGTGAGTGCTGTGAGGAGCGTTGTAGGGTGCTCCAAGTCTCTGAGCAGATGACCTGAGCTGACCTGGGGCCAAGGGGCTTAGGGAGGGTGAGAAAGTTGTGTATGTAGGGAAGATGCACGGGCCCCTGTGCAACACTGATCACCCTGGGTTCAGGAGCCTGGCCTGGGTGGTTGGGTTGGGGAGGAGGGATCAGAGCAGACAGACACATTGACAGGCAAAGCTCTGCCCCATCCGTGAGCCGGAATTGGGTCTTTGGGTGTCTGGTTCTTTGGGTATCTGTGGGTCTCCAGGCTTCTGAAGATCATCATTTTCTTTTCATAGGGGGCATTTCTCATTGCTAAGCAGGGACCCCTGAGAGAAAAGGCTCCCCATCTCTTTCCTCTCTGTCCCCATGGGACAGTTGGTCTTTTGCTGAGGCTTCAATGGAGTTTATGCATAGAACAGATCCCAGCTCTGGTCAGCCTGCACAATTCCCTGGAAACAAGGCCAGGTGGAAGGAAACATGTCTCAAGTGCTGCCAGGACCACATTTCTTGGCACTGGCACCCAGAGGGCTGTGACCCCAGGAGAAGGGCTGGGCAGCAGGGAGAGGCCTATGCAGATCTCCACCTCATTGCTTCCCTGCCCCCATGATGTCTCACCCCTTCCCCCAAGTGCTGAGTGGGGCCTGGCAGGGTCACAGTAGGTGGGGAGCTTTCACCCCTTTGTCTCTGGGGTCAACTTCATAGAGCCCTTCCCTAATAATTGAGGGAAGACAGCAATGGAACACCATGCCTAATCTATCAGCCTAGCAACACTAGAAACGCCTGCAAAATCAAATGCTAGTGAGAGTCTGAGAAGAAGCCTTCTCTTGCACTGATGGTGGGGCTGTAAGCTAACCACTTCACAGAGCAATCAGTAAGACCTAGTGAAACAGAAAATGGGTCCCCCACACCAGTTTTCCATCCAGATACCTACACTAGAAAAGCACTGTGCACGTGTATAAGTTGATGAATACAGGAATAGTCACTGCAACATTATTTATAGTAGTGAAGAATAGCAGCCAAGGTGGCTATCAATAAGGGCATGGATAAATAAAAGGTGGAGTTGTCATAGAAAGGAATACTGACCCTGGCTGGTGTGGCTCAGTTGGTTGGAGCATCGTCCTATACACGGACAGGTTGTGAGTTCAGTTCCTGGTCAGGGCACATACCTAGTTTGTGGGTTTGAGCCCCTCTAAAATCAGTAAGTATGCCCTCAGGTGAGGATTTTTTTAAAAGAACACTATATAGCAGTAAGAAAGAACAGCCTAGATAGATTGATAGGTAGAAGTATATCTAGATCTATGTAAACATATAAATAGATCTATAAATCTGTATATCTTTCAATATAAATAGATGTCAAAAACATAATACAGAAGGAAGGAGGTAAGTAGTAGAGTTAAGTGATAATATGGTACCATTTGTATAAACTAACAAACAAATATACTATTAGGGACACATACATGGGTGTAAATATATAAATAGAAGGACATAAAGAATTCATGAAGGTAATTGCTACAGGGGATTTTGAGGGAGAGGAGTAGGACAGGGGGACTTCTTTCTCAACATCAAGACTTGAAGTATGAATGACAATATCTTGGTCAATTCCGGATGGTGAGAACAAAGGTGGTTATTATTTGATTTCCTTTCTGAATGAATTTCATTCCTTGAAAAAATAAGTGGGTGAGAATTGAGTCCCTAAGTTTCATTTGACATTCCGTTCTTGCATCCCAGCGGTGGTGCCAGGGAAGTTGGGGTCTGAACAACAAGGGAAAAGCTGGCATCCCCCAGGGACCCACGCTGCTCTCTCAGTTAATGCATTACGTGGGGGATGTCTTATCTGTACATAGCTCGAAGAAGAGCAGCCAGATTGAAACCTTATTAGGTCTGATGGAGCCAAACCTAGACTGATCTTTAAAAGCTTATTTCATTTTCCCCGCTCCGGTCTGAACCTCTTTGAATTGAAGTAACTGATCCTGCTGTAAGGTTATTAGTGTCAAATCTTGTGTGTTTCTTTTCCTCTTCGATTTACATTTGATTAAGTAAGATGAAGTTGCAAGGCCCCGACCCTCGCCTTTGGCACAGCCAGGAGCTCCCAGGCTCATTAATGGAATGATAATGGATAATAGAAGTTCAATCTCATTACAGCCAATACCATTATTACAAAAATTTCTGCACATCATAAAGACTCCTAGGCACAGGGTTTTGCCCACTTCTTTCAAGCATCTGTTAATTCTCTAGAATGCCAGGAGGATCCCAAACACTGCTGTCCCCTTAGTTTGTGTGATGGTGTTGGGCCTGTCATTTCGTATTCTATAGAAGGAATGCTGCCAAAGACCTCCCTGTGGGCAAGTGAAATTCACAGTGGTGATTGTGTATCATTTTGGTTTTCTGTGGTGGAGTGGACATGTATTTGTGGTTTATAGAGTAATAGAGTACGGGCTCTCATGACAGGCAGATCTGGATGCTACAGATACGTGTCCTAAACTCTGGGGCCTCAGTTTTCTTGTCTGTAGACTGAGATCATGGTCAGCCACCTCAGAGCTTGTTAGGAGAATTATATGGACTGTGGTCTGTAAAGCTTCCTCACAGGGCGTAGGTATCCAGCAGATGTGGAATGTGTGTCTTTTTTATCTCTCTGTGGGCCACGTGGTGACATGATGAAGTCCATTGGAACATTCATTGGGTGCTTGCTATTCCATGCAATGTGCTGAGGAAAACGGGTGAACTCATGATGATTTCCACCTGGAGTCGCTTCCATTGGTGGTTTTCAGTAGCCTCAGAAAGAGAAACCAGGTCCTTCTGGGCACAGTATCCTGCAAAATCCTCAGAATGCTGTAAAACCAAATTGCAGATAGTAGACCAGAGAGAGTATCTGACCATGTCAGGTCTGAGAGGAGAGAGACAGAAAGGGTTCATTTGCTCAATCAGCAAACATTTACTGAGTGTCTGTCCTGTGCTAGGGGTTACCGTGCTACCCAAAGACAGACACCAGGAAAGTCAGGTCTGAAACCAATCACTGGGCTCAGCCAGCAGGAGGCTGTTGCTGACCTTGGCCAGGGCAGCTGCAGCAGCTGATGGCAGGAGGAGAGAGAGCTGGACTGCTCCTGCCTCTGCAGCGTGGGTCTCATGGCAGGCCTGGCTTTCCTGGCTTTATTCCATGCCTGAGAAGGGCTCCTATCACAGTGGCTGGTGAGGGATCTTCCCTCTGCTCCTTCTCCAGAGCCATCTTTCTGGGTTCATCCCTTGGGGGCACTGCATTGTCCATCATCCAGACCCCCCAGCCCCTGGCAGGGCCGAGCTACTCTGCCCCCAGCTCCAGCCAGCCCATGGCACAGATTCTGCTCAGCTGGTCAGGAGACAGGGCCTACCTTTTGTCCCAGAGTTTATTGTCCCAAGTCTCATCCTATTTGCTTTGTGACCTTGGAGACATCAAAACCTCTGTTTCTTCATCCATAAAATTGAATGTAAAAATATTGACTTGCCCTATAGGGTTTTTATGAAGAATAACTGACCCAGATGATGGTAAAGCTTCTTTGTTCATCAGAAAGGGCCAAACTGCTTAGCAAGCATGAACTTAGGTTTTAAAAATTGTTTCTTGCTTGATGTATTTTTCCTCCCTCCCTGAGTCCATTCCTCTCTTCCCCAGAAGTGCTTGATGCCAGGCAGATGGCAGACAAGAAGAGACAACCATACCCTGTGGGGAGCCAGACCAGGAGCTGGGCCTGACTGGTGGTCCTTTCCTGTCCCTCTCAGACAGGTGTCCGGCAGCAGTAACCTTCCTGCTCTGTCACCCATCTTCCTCTGCTGCCATTCTAACTACACTCCGCCAGGAAAACATGGGGACCTGGTGAGCCTCAGCCTTACTTCTCCTCTGCTTAGAAGGCTCCTTACCCTGAAGGTTGAATGTAACCTCTAAGTGCCCAGCAGGTCCTGCTCCCACAGCAAGGGGATGTATCTGCATGGACCTTTATGGATATGTAGATGCCAGACTTGGACTGGAATTCTCCAAGGGCAGGGACAGTGTTGTACCTATCTATGACTCCATTCATTTATTCCACAAATATATATTGAGGTCTCCTGTTTGTCAGGCAATGTGCTCAACACTAGAAATAAAGATGGAAAAAACAAAGCCCTCATTGTCATAAAGGCTACATTCCAGTATAGAGAGACAGTCAGTAAACAAATATGCCAGGTGGTAGTGAGTGCTATGAAGAAAAATAAAACAAGGAAAAGAATATGGTGGTCCTATCTCTTATTGGGGAGTCAAGGATGGACTCTGATAAAGAGACACGAAGTGAAGGAGGAAAGGGAAATAGGGATATCTGGGGGAAGAGCATCCCAGTCAGAGGCAAATGCAAAGGCCCTAGGTCAGTGGTTCTCAACCTTCTGGCCCTTTAAATACAGTTCCTCATGTTGTGACCCAACCATAAAATTATTTTCGTTGCTACTTCGTAACTGTAATGTTGCTGCTGTTATGAATCGTAATGTAAATATCTGATATGCAGGATGGTCTTAGGCGACCCCTGTGAAAGGGTCGTTCGACCGCCAAAGGGGTCGTGACCCACACGTTGAGAACCGCTGCCCTCGGTAAATGCGTGCTTGGCATGTTTAGGGAGCAAAAAGCAAGAAGGCTTATGTTACTGAAGTGACACGAACCGGTTGGGGGGCAGGGGAATCACAGCAAATAAAGTCAAGGGAATAATGGGCTGATTTCAGGGCCTTGTCATAGTAAGGACGTTAGCTTTTTAGGAGCGAGATGATAAGCTGGTAGAGAGCTTGGAGGCAAAACTCCAGTGTCATATCATCTTACATTTAAGTTACGCTGTGGAGAATGGATTGCAGGGGGAAGGACATAACAAAGCCCAATGGGTCAGTGACCAGGGTAGGCAGTGGATGTAGTGGGAAGAGCTGGGACCTGTTTTGAAGATAAAGCCCATTACATCACCTGATGACTGGATTTGGGTACAAGAGAGCCGAGGAGAGCCAAAATGGAACCACATTTCTCCCAAGTGTCTGAAAACGTGGAACTGCCATTTCTGAGAACAATTGGACTGAAGGAGATAGGTCTTAGACATAATGAGGCGGAGATGCCGCCAGACATCCAAGTGCAAATGCCAGGAGACTGTTAGGTGTGTCTTCTCCCAGCTCCTGAACTTCACCTCTCCTGGAGCTGCCAGGTCCTTTTCTTGTGCTGTTTCTGAGACATCTGATCACAGAACTCACAGCTGCCCCTCCAAAACCTCGTCCGTATTCTCTCCCAGTTAGTGTAAGGTGGGCCCTCAGACTGGAAGTCTGGGAGTTCTTCTGTATGTGCCAATCTCTCCTCAGTCCACATCCAGTCTGTTACACCATCCCATCCTTTTCCTGCAGAAAGAATCCTCTGAGTCTCTTCCTTGCTAGTCTCCTTCTTTCCTTTATTTCTCCACTTCTCCTAATCTATTCTGCACACCGTGTAGCCAAAGTGGTTTTTTAAAAGTGCACATTTAAAGGTGTCGTTCCTTTGCTCAACTCATTACCACCAGTGGCTTTCTGTTATTCTTCACATAGTGAAGGTGGCTGGTCTGTGTCTCCAGCCTGACTCCACTCCCCTCAGCCAGCCTCCCTGTCTTTCAGTCCCTTAAACAAACTACATTCTTTCCCATCTCCACCCTGCCCTTTCCTCTGCCTGGAGTCCCTGTGGGTGGTTCCTTCTCATCCAGCTGGTCAATTTCAGTGCCACCATCTCACGGAAGCCCTCCCTGACCACCCAGGAGGAATTAGGTACTCCAGTTATTTTGTCTAATAGTACCTCCCATAGTTTTGTAATCCTGAATTTATTAGTTGATTATTTAATTCATGCACTACCACCACCGCCCCCCACAAGCATAGGACTGAAACTGTTTCTGTTCTACTTACCCCTGTATCATTGAGATGCGTGAGAGAAACTTAATAGGTATGGGTTGAATGAGTGCATATACAGTGCCTCAGCCTCTTGACATGGATATTAGTAGATATAGGGGGAGCAAAAGTAGGTTTACAGTTGTGAGTGTGTGAAACACCACTTATTCTTATTTATTTATTATTGTATTACTTATTTGTATTACAACTGTAAACATACTTTTGCCTACCCCTATATTGGGTGAGTGAGTTGTTAAAAAGATGGGTAGAAAATAAATGACTGAAAGGCAAGTCTGTTTTTCCCATTCAAACTACCCACTTTTCTCTATTTTTGGTGTCCTGAATGGAATTTTATATTCTTGAAATGTGTCTTGGTGGAATGAGGACTTGCCAATGCTCCATGTGGCAATGCTGTCTGCATGCACCCTGTGAGAGCCCACAGTAGTGTCGCACTACCCTGTCCCTATCTTTATCTGTTTCACAATTTCCTGTCGAGGCCCTTAAAATCTTGATTTGCACAGTTATTAGTCTTTCTGCTCTTCACGGTGCCCTCTTAAGGCATTCTTTATTATTTTAATCCTAAGAACACGAGCCCTGTTGAAAAGAGATCATGCTTTGAATAAAGCCTGCTAGGCAGTCAGCTCGATGGTGGGGGTGGGGCTGTTGGTAAAGGCTCTGGCTGCCCTCTCTCACAGGAAGGCTCTTAAACACAAGGGTCTCTCAGGCCCCTGCAGGGCTGGAATCTCAGCTCTGTGCTCTGCCAGGTGTGTTTTTGCCACGAAAGGCATTTCTCTTCCAGAATCAGGGGCAATCATTCTGTTCAGAGGTACTGGGTTTTTCAGCAGCCTCCTGTGCTTGGCACTGAGGATGCAGCAGTAGGTAGACCATGGCCCCTGTCTTAAAGATTTAGAAGTGACCATCTATAGGAGACTGGTGGTCAGTGCACTCCCATAGGGGAGCGCTGCTCAGCCAGAAGCCCTGAGCTGGGCTCACGGCTGGCAAGCTCAGCAGCGGTGGCTGGAGCCTCTCCCGCCTCCGCGGCAGTGCTAAGGATGTCCAACCACCAGCTTAGGCCCGCTACCCATGGGGAACGGGCCTAAGCCATCAGTTGGACATCCTCTGAGGGCTCCTGGACTGCGAGAGGGTACAAGCTGGGGTGAGGAATTTTGTGCACTGGGCATCTAGTTTATTATATTGTCATTTAAATCATTTAGCACATAGAGGTGGGACTGACAGGGCCGTCAACCAGCAATGACAAGTCAGGTTCAGAGTCACAGAGGATAGTAAGCAGCTCTGTCCAGAGGAGTCCCTCCCAGAAGGTACCCTGAGAGCTGGGATTTTAGGGATAAATGAGAATTTGCCAGGTGAAAGAAGTCCCAGGGAGAAGGAGCCTCATGGACCCAGGGCAGAGACATACAGAACTACAGGGTGTGTAATGAATCATGAAAGCTTCCATTGGCTGTGATTAAAGGGTTGGGAGAACATGGGTCAGGAAGAGCTGTAAAATGGGCCTGATGGTGGGAGGCTTCAGTGAAGGCAGAGGAGTCCAGCAAGCAGAGAAGGTGCTGGGAGCCATGGCAGCCCCCACCTACCCTGAGCATGTCACTCACTGGGAGGGACTGGTTCCCCATAGAAGTTCAGTTGACCAAAGCATTTTCCTGTTAATAACAGTTTCACCCAAAAGATTAGAAAGTCATGATGTAGAGATAGGAGCCCATGTACATGTTGGTGCCAAAGGATTGCATCATCAGACCCGTGTTTTAGAAAGCTGGCTGGGAGGAGGGAGAGCAGGGTTTCAGGCCAGAGAACATCACACTGGGCTGCTGCAGTTCTTAGGAGAAGAGTTGTGATTTGGGTTTCTACCTCACTGAGCAGACACTTAGTGTAAGGTAATATTCAAATTCTCCAGTTACTCTGAGATGCATTCCTAAAAATCTAAGTTTCCCATTGCCCTTACAGACCATTTCAGAGATGTTTTATGTTTCTCTTTGATTGATCTTGGCTGTGGCTTTTGACACTGTGCTTCTCACTTTCTCTGCCCCCTGACCTCTTGGGTAGGTAGTTAATGATCTTTAAACAAACACTTGAGTATTATGGCTCTCCAGGAAGGGACCTGGGCCTGATGTCAGCATAGCATTCTCCCTTTATCCAGGGAGAAAATGAGTGTGCCCCACACCCCACTTTGTAGACAGGGATGTTTGTGACCTAAAGGTCAAAATTGTCTTTAGTTTAACAGTTTTTGATGGTAGGTTTTCTGAAATATACATTTCTCTGCTTTGCTAAGCAGAAATCCATGAACATGATTTCATCTCACCTCCGAGACAGTGGATCTTTGTAGGAGCATTCATTTATTTTGTGACCATTTGTTAGAGCCTATCCCATGTCTGTTCCTGATTTACAAACTGTGGGTGCAGAAATCTGCCTGGTATAGAGTCAGTGTAATGGTTTAGAAGCAGAGATAAAATCAAGTTTGCCTAAACTCCTGGGTGATTTCCGCCTGCCTGCCCTCCCCTCCCCGCCCTCCCTGCTGAAGCCCTCCCACCTCTTTGTTTATTTCTCAAATTGAACAAGCCTCTTTCAGGCCTTTGCACTCATTGGTTCCTCTGTTTAGAACTTTTTCTGGACCTTCACACAGCTTCTTCCTCTGATCAGGTCTTGGTTCAGACATCGCCTCTACAGAGGTCTTTCCTGACCACTGATCTAAAAAAGCTGGGCCCGCCCTAACTGGTTTGGCTCAGTGGATAGAGCATCGACCTGCAGACTGAAGAGTCCCAGGTTCGATTCCAGTCAAGGGCATGTACCTTGGTTGCAGGCACATCCCCAGTAGGGGGTGTGCAGGAGGCAGCTGATGGATGTTTCTAACTCTCTATCCCTCTCCCTTCCTCTCTGTAAAAAAATCAATAAAAGATATTAAAATAAAAAAATAAAAATAAAAAAGCCAGACCCTCCCTCAACCCCAGGCCTTCTCTATAACATGTTATATATAATATGCGTATTATATAAGTATATTAGTTATATATACTTATATAATACGCATATTATATTAGTATATTAGTTATATATACTTAAACATAAAATTTTGTATTTTATTTGTATTAATATAATTTAGTTAATATACTACTATATTTGTAATTTTTTTTCTGGATACTAACTTCTTTAGAAACAGACCTCATTCTATTCCTACCCTTAGAACAGTGCCTGGCACATAGCCAGGGTCTATGTGTTGATGAATGAAGAGTGGCCCTGCCCAGGAGAAGCCCACAGACTAGGAGGCAGGCAGGCACAAATTAAGCAGTGATAGCACAGCGGGCTGAGTGTGATTCAGAGGGGCTGAGGTGGCACCACAGAGAAAGAGACAGATCCTACCCACTGGAGTCTGGGCAGATTTCCCAGAGCAGTGGTGTTTGGCCTTGGCCTTTAAGGACAGATGAGCATAACTTGGCAGGCTGAGGAAATGGGAGGACTATTCTGCATGGGGTGGCAAGCCTATATAAGAGGGCTTAAGGCAAAAAAAGTGTGGGAATGGGGCTTGGGGTAGAGCAGGGACTAGAAGGTTGGAGGAAACTAAGGTAGTGCAGGATTTGGTTGCTGTGACCACTGCCCACATCCTGGACTAGGTGCCCTGTGGACCTAGGCCTGTATTTGCAGGGTGGAGCCTTCTCTGTCTAAGAGGAGTCTGGCCGGCCCCAGAGCTCCCTTTGGCTGGCACACCAGGTGCCAGGTGAGTGTTGGCGAGGACAGGGATTCCTCAGCTGGCACCCCTCACCTTAACCTCCAGGCTTGTGGGTCTCATGAGCTTTTGTCTCTTGCTCCTGACTAGGTGGTGAAGAAGGTGAAGTCCATGCAGATGTTTCACATGCCTGTCACCTCGGCCATGCAGGGAGACCGGCTGGGCATCTGTGTCACTCAGTTTGATCCCAAGCTGCTAGAGCGTGGCCTGGTGTGTGCCCCTGAGTCCCTGCACACTGTCCATGCGGCCATCATCTCCGTGGAGAAGATCCCATATTTCCGGGGACCCCTGCAGACCAAGGCCAAGTTCCACATCACACTGGGCCACGAGACGGTTATGGGCCGGTTGATGTTCTTCAGCCCTGCCCCAGACAACTTTGACCACGAGCCTGTGCTGAACACCTTCGATTTCTCCCGAGAATACCTATTCCAGGAACAGTACCTCTGCAAGGATCTTGAGCCAGGGTCAACAGGCAGTGACCAGGCCACCGAGAAGGCAGGCCAGGCCACAGAAGGCCTCTGTCCCCGACAGCAGTGGGCCCTCGTGGAGTTTGAAAAGCCTGTCACCTGCCCTCGGCTGTGCCTGGTGATTGGCTTCAGGCTAAATGCGGACATTCACTCCAACATGTGCCGGCTGGCCTTCCATGGCATCCTGCTGCATGGGCTGGAGGACAAGAACTACACTGAGAGTCTCCTGCCCAAGCTGAGAGTGTACAAATTGAAGCACAAGCACGGCTTTGTGGAGCGGGTAAGCAGCTCCTCCCTGCCCATTGCCCTTCTGCCGGGCTCTGGTGGCTGGGATGGGCACAGTTTGGCATCTGAGATGAGAGCCAGGAAGGCATCAGAGACCTGATCTCAACTTCTGTAGTTTTTAGGCAAGGAAACTGAGGCCCTCAGGGGTCAAGTGGCCCAAGTTCTTTCGTTAGTCACTGTGCCAGGGCCTACACCCAGGCAGGGAGCCCTCAGGGAGTAAAGGCGCCCACACAGGGAGAGCAGGCCTGGCTCTCACACAGCCAGTTTCAGGCAGCAGCGTTTCACCTAGGCCAGCAATCACTGGTATCATTGGCCTTCCTGAGCCTTGGAGGGGAGGCTGGGCCCTGCCCTATCACACTGATGCCAGGCCCTGACTCTCAGAGCCAGGGGGCGGGGGGAAGGGGGAGCCTGAGCTTTCATCAGGCAGGGTGGCTGCTGTGTCTGCCCCAAGCCAGTTATGTCAAGGGGAGGAAGTATATGACTGGTCTTGCAGGCCATACTGGGTCAAGTCTGTAGGGTGGGGGAGTAAGGGCTAATGGTAGCAGGGGGTTCCAGAGAGCAAGAGGCGGGAAGGTACAGGAAGATGACAGAAAGGGAGGGTCCAGGTTGCTGGCTTTCTGGGGTATCTGATATCACTGGAGGCAGTTTTTAAATGTGTGAGTAAGCCAGTCTAGTTTATAGGCCTATCATTAGGGTGGATGGGTATGATGGCCTGAGAGAGCCTACACAGGGTCCCAAAGTCCTGGAACCCTCTTCTTCCCTTGGGTGGACCTGCCCACCCTCAACATCCATCCATATAGGTCTGAGTAGGAATCCATGCCTACTGGTCCTCAAATGAATGGGTGGACAAATGTGCAAATCTCACTGTCTCTGGAGCTGGCTGCCTGGATGTGGGTTTATACAGGTAAGGGATGGTCATTAGGGGAGGGAAAGGTAAGAGGAGGGCTGGGACTTGGCTGTAACTGACTGAGCATGGCAGTGCTGCAACCCCAGTGTTGGGGAACTTAGGCTCCTAGTGGGATGTGCCCTGAGGCTCTCAGCAGGCCTTAGAGTTCTGCTCCTCAGACAGTGTCAGACCTATACTGAGCAGGTGCTCAGGAGAAGGTTCCCGGAGCCTTGTGCATTAGACAGTGTTGAAGTTCCCATTGCCTACCACCCTCCCGTCTCCCTTTCTTCTTCCAGATACCCAGGTTTTCTCCTCTGGAACTTTCTGTCATTGCGGACCCTTCCCCTCCCCTCCTCATCTCTCAATGCTTCCTAGGTACTCAGGACCTGTCCCTCTTCTCCTACTCCTACTCCTAATCTGCCCTCCAGTGGGGAAATGAGAGCAGCCCTTTCCTTACCCGCTCACAGATCTGAAACTCAGGATTCCTAAATCGATGAACACAGCCCTCCAACTCAGCCAAGCACAGCTCGGTCACTCGGTGTGTGGGCCCTGGAGCTGGGTCTACATCCCACCTCTGCTGTTCTCTGGGCAGGGGACTGTCCTCTGTGAATGTTGGTTTTCCCATCTGCAGAGAGTGGCATATGCTAAGCTCCTAAGGTCACTGGAAAGTGTTGAAGGCTGACAATGGGGGCCTGTTCCAGGGCCCCGTCAGCCCTAGGCCAGCCCCAAAATACTGTTGATGAAGGTGATAAGGCACACATCACTCATTTGTCTAGCTTGATTTGTTAGCAGCATTATGGAGTATAATTATTTTGTGGTGAAATATCTACCGTGGAGTAATGCCCCACTTGGTATATTCATGGATCTAATTGCCCACACACAAGCCTATCAGTGGTGGGGCAGCAGTCACCTCCTTTGAAGACAGGAGCCTGGGTTTGTGAGGAGCAAGTAACACATTGCTAAAATGAATCAAGCTGGAGTGTCCTTGGTGGGAGACTTTTCTTCCTGGTAAGGTTGGTAAGGCACTGAACTTGGGCATCAGATGGATAGGACTCAAACCCTGGCTGTGCTGTGCAGCACTGCATACCAAGGACAGCCATTTTATTTCAGCATCCTCATTCATTCAGGGCAAACTACAACCTCATAGGGTTGGATTGAAGGAGCCACCATAGCACAGGGCATCACATGTAAGAGTTCTAGTGCAGATGCAGCCAGAAGGCTGGACTGTTTGTGAGGGGTGGCCCTGTTTGCTTTAAGCAAGAGCCAGAGTGCCCAGAGATTTTCAGATCGCTTGGTCAGCCACAGTCTGGGCCATGTGGTAGACTGGTCAGGTGTGTAGGATGAAGGCCTGGCAGGCCTTGGGTCAGTTCCACCCTCAACACCTCCTGAGGTAGAAATGGGATGGTTATGAGACTTCCCTGCACCTCAGGTATGTTGCAGTGCTGCCCTGTGAGGTCAGAGGGAGACGAGATGGGGGAATACACGTGAGGGCCCGAGATCAGTACTTGGCTCCTAACTCTGTGCTTGCTGTTTTCATGATTATTAATTTTTAAGCTCTTAGAATCATAATAATAACTCCTAGAGCTTGGGGCCAAAATGGTATTTCACTCCTTACCCCTGGACATCATTATCCCTCTTTGAAGCACAGGGACCAGTTCCCTGACCCCTGTCAAGAACCACCCAGGGCTGGTGGAAGTGGCATGTTTTGGGAGGGAGCTAAGAATCAGTCTGGCCCATGGTTGTAGTTGTCCAGGGCAGGGAAAGCCCCATGCTGATCTTTCCCTGGCCGTACTTAGCTGCCTCCAAAACTTCTTGGACACATCACAGCTATCTCCTAGCATCCCGGGCATGCCTCCATTCAAAGAAGTCTCAAAGAGGCCAAGGCATCTTGAACAGGTTAAATTCAATCTCCCAGGATGGATCTTCACCACCATGGCAAGCCAACTCCCAGCCTTTACTCTGTCCTGGGATAAGGACAGAGCACAATGGGCAGGCTCATTGTGTGCTCTGCAGGCACAGTCAGCTTTCTGGGAGGTCCTCCATTCATAGAGAAGGAAGGCCCAGCCCTGAATAGATATGTGTTGAATGAACACTTTCACCTGGAGGGCTTAAAGTATATAGGCCTTCTGAACCTATCACCTAAAATATATTATTCATTCACTAGAGGCCCAGTGCACGAATTCGTGCATGGGTGTGGTCTCTCGGCCTGGCCTGCGATCAAGGCCAATCAGGGCGGCCGGCTGGGGGGAGGGACCATGGGAAGTTGGCTATGAGAGCACACTGACCACCAGGGGGCAGCTCCTGCGTTGAGCATCTGCCCCCTGGTGGTCAGTGCATGTCATAGTGACCAGTCATTCAGTCAACCAGTTGTATGGTCGCTTAGACTTTTATATATATAGACTAGAGGCCCAGTGCACAAAATTTGTGCACAGGTAGGGTCCCTAGGCCTTGCCAGCGATCAGGGCCAATCAGGGCCTTCTGGCTGCTGGCTGCTGGCTGGGGCCTTCCTTTGCTCTGCGCCACCCCCTGGTGGTCAGCACATGTCATAGCAAGTGATCAAACTCCCAAGGGGACACTTGCATATTAGGCTTTTATATATATAGATATGGTCAGATGTTTACTGAGCTCCTGTGTATGACAGGCACTGGGGATACAAGATGGACAATGTTCTTGTCTTCACAAGGGGGACTGGCAGAGAATAGTAGATTGGGCACTTTTAGGTAGTAGTAAGTTCTAGAAAGAAAATAATTGAGGGAGGTAACTGGGAAATGCTGAAGACCGTGCATGGCACATTGCAGAGGCCAGCTTTCAGGCCTCCAGCCTTTCCTCTTCCTGTGCTAGTTTTCTCTGGATCTCTTTCTGAGCTGCTGCAATCAAATACAACATAATCAACTCACCACTGGAAGTGGCTTTCCTTGCTCAGCAACAAATGAGTCACTTGGGAACTGACATTGGATGCAGCCTCATTCTCATTTTTTATTTTTGTGAAGAAATTATGCTGTGATGACTTAAACTGTTTGAAATTTTCTCACTTTTCTGACCATTGTTTTTCTGTGAGCTGGGACTGTATGTGATGTCAGTGTATACTGTATTCTGTCAGCAGAGCCGGTAACAAACACAACACTTTGCCATGTGATTCAACTAGATAATATCCACACCCCACAGACCCTTAGAAGTATGACATTCAAAGTCCACTTTTTCTGTTTTGAATATGCAATGGTGGATGTGCACTGATAATACAAGTAAATAACTAAGACGTGTGGTTGGATGCGATGCTGTGGAGCTCTCCCTGTGTCACTGCAATTTGTCATGCACCTGGCACCTCCTAGGTCTGTGTTGCAACTGCTCAGCTCTGTGCTGTGAACAAGATTGAAAGGAGTCAGTGTGGCTGAGTGCCAGTAAACTTTACTTATAGATGCTGACATTTGAATTTCCTATAGTTTTCACCCATCATAAAAGTCTTCTTCTTTTGATATTTTTCAACCCACTGGAAAATGTAAAATCTATTCTTAGCTAAAGGCCATACAGAAACAGATAGTGGACAGGATTTGGCCTTCTAGCTATAGTTTTTCAACCCCTGATCTAAATGGTAAATAGGAGTCTTGAAATAGAATACACATACTGCAAGGAAAAGTCTGTCACCTACGCTATAAGTTCTCCTCTCTCTCTGCATTCCCTAGGAGTCAGGTTCTCCGGTGGGCCTTGGTTAATAGAGCTGGTGCAGAGCTCTCACCCCAGCTGGGGAAAGGGAAGTGAAAGTGTTCTAAAGAGCTGTCTTTCTAGGGAGAGGGCTTGGGGAAGGGAATTAGAGCATATGGTGATGAGGGAAATTGTTAATATCCCATTTTTAAGTAAACATATAGAAATGTAAGGTTATGAACACAGATAAAAGAAAAGAAACTATGAATGGCATAAGAAGTGTAGTAGAATTTCCACAGTAACTAAGGAAAAACTGAAATGAATTTAATTAAACCAACAAAAATAAGAAAAACAAGATCACTGCTCATAAATAATAACAAAAACAGAAGGAACAAAATTAAGTTTTAGCCACACTAAATGTGACTAGCTGAGTTCTCCTATTTAAATACAGAGACTACAACATCTGGTTATATGCTGTTTATAAGAAACACTTAAAGTGATAAACAATGGTTAAGAATAGAAAGATGTTAGGTGACTATAAACAAAAAGAAAGTATGAGTAATAATATTAATTTCAGACAATGTAGAATCTAAGATTAAGAATACTAACCAAGATAAAGAGGACATCACGATAAAAGGCACAGTTACAAACTTGTATACACAAAACATATAAAAACAAAGGAGAACTTGGTAAAAAATGGAATAATAATTGCAGTGGGACACTTGCGAGTGCATATTTCAGAATTGGACAGGTCCACTAGACAGCAGATAAAAGATAAAGAGACATAATACAGTCACTATGCTTGATTTCTAGATAGGCAGATGGAAATTCTTACATCCCATGAATAGAGAATATATACTTTTTCCTATATGTATGCCACATTTACAGAAACTGAGCATTCAGCAGTAATCATTTTAAAATATTTATAGAACACTCACTATGTGCTGTTTTCAGGGCTGGAGATATAACAATGAATAAGAAAAGAAAAATCCCTTCTCTCATGGAATTTGAATTTTAGTTGTACTTGAAGCCACAGAAAAAACCCAAAGGGTTTTTTAAAGTAGAAATCATAAACCATTGAAATTAGAAATGAAGAATTTATATGTAGATATGGCTATAGATATATAGTTTGTGTATTCAGTCATTCGTTCATTCTTTCATATATTTTCTGCTTGGAAATTAGCAAACAGTAAATTGTCCATTGGTTAAGGCCATTTCTCATACTATTATATAATGTTGAATCCCTTAGTAATAATTTTTTTCTCTTTTTGAGTTTTCTTGCAATCCTTCTATTACATTGCAGACAGCTTTAGGTTCCCTTGAAGATGACTTTAACACAGGGCCAAGATTCAGACCCTTCCATAGCAGCAATATAGAACTAGGATTCAGTGCATTTTCTTCGTTGTATTTCCTTTTACCATCAGGTTCCTGTTTATGACAAGCCACTCTAGTTTTCTCTTTAGAGTACCATGTGAAGTTTTCCTTTTAAACATATATATTTAAAGAAAACTATTAAATAAATAATAGTGCACGTGTGCAAAGATCTGGTGAAAATAATGAGGGGTGAAGGATGTGTCACAGCCAAGGCTGGGAGATGCTGGCCCTGTCCCCAGAGGTCCCTGCACCTGAGCCAGCAGCTCCTCTCTTAGGGCGCTCAGGACAGAGTCTCACAGGAAACGGGGTCTTCCTAGTGCAGGACAGACTCCTGCCCATGCCAGAGGGACATCAGAGGGCTACAGGGGCCAGGAGAGAAGCAAGAACTGCTGAGGTGGGAGGAAGTGGTCTGGTCAGGGAAAAGCACGAAAGAGCTGATGACCTTTGAGGTGTGTCTCGTCACTGTTCAGATATTGGGGGCAGGGTGGTGGTGGGGGAGGACATGGAAGAGGGGCTTCCCAGTTCCAGGCACTGTTTCCGCAGAGGCACAGAGCTGTCATGCAGGCCCTGGCCATTTGGAAAAGAACCCTGAGCCCAGGGTCTCCAGCAGCTGCAGGGCAGGGATCAGGAGCTCCAAGAGGTAGACCAGGCCAGGTACTGAAGCCAAGCTCTTTATCCTCAACCAGGGGAAACACTGCAGACTGGGGATTAGGGGAGGCTTGTTCAACTTGTAGTAGAGAAATGCTCTGAGCAGGGCTAGCAGAGCAGCCTACAGGGAGGCTGTCCACTCGTCCCCAGCCTCGCCCCTCTCACCCAGCCTTCTAGTTGATTTGAATCATCTGGCCATCACTAAAGTCACCTGTTTTCTTACTTGTAACAATAGCATGAAAAGAAGTGGGCAAATGAGGGCTCAGTGCCAAGGACTGTGAGTGCTCTGTACCCCTGCCTGCTCCGTTTTATACCTTCTATTGCCACACCCCAGGAGGCCTTCCTCACCTCCCCATCCATCTGCCTCCCTCCCTGCCCTGGCATCTTGCACAGCTCCACCCCAATAATTTTCTACAAAACAAAGGTAGTCCTGCCAGCTCCTGCTCAAAAATCTCTTTTGGCTCACCTCACCACCAAGACAAAGACAATGCTCACACCTTAACACACCACAGCTGGCCTGCCACTAATTGTGAAGCTAGTGGCAAGCCAGCCGTGGGTGCTAGGGAGTGGCAGGCCGGGAAGGCAGGCAGGTGGGCCAAGTGGATGCTTCCTTGAGACCAGGACTGGAGGAGAGAAGAGGGCCAAGCATGGTGGTGTCTGCAGGCTCCAGCTATGGGCAGCCCAGGAAGCTCAGGCTCCAGCCTGCAAGAGTCCCAGGGCCTGCTGGGTGGACCTCCTGAAGGTGTAGGACTTTGGGCAGTTCTCTTCCCCTCAGTTTCCTTACTAGAGGAATGGGGGCTTTGCCTCTATTTTTTGTGGGGTGGTATAAGAAAGGGAGATCAGTCCATGTAAGATGCTGTAACTGGCACAGGGTAGGCTTTTGTGGAGCAGAGGCATCCTCATTGCTGTTTACTCAGACTTGCCTCATGGCATACATGCCTGGGTCCCCAGCTGGGATGGTGGCAAGAAGCTGGTACCCCCTGCCCCTGTGCTGGGATTGGGCCAGGCATGCTGGTCATTCTGGGTCTGGCACCCACTGGCGCCAGGTAGGAAGGCCTTAGGGCTGGGCCAGAGGAGCCTGTGGCATCCACCCAACCAAATGTAAATAGGCAAACACCACCAGGAGCACTGGCTGGCTTTGAAGTAGGAAGCAGTGCTGCCTCCGGCTCCTGGCTTGCCCCCTGCATAGCTGATGGTTGTTAAACGTGCCTGGCTGGGGTTCGGGCCAGTCTGTGACTACCGCTGCTAAGCAGGGACTATACTTCCTGACCAGGGGCCATCTGGCAGGCTTGGCGGCCCAGGTGGGCAACTTCAGAACCCCATCCCCTGGAGGAAGCAGCACTTGGCCTGCGTGGCTGTCCCTTGTTCCCCCTGTCCCTGTCAGCAGATTGAAGGCTGTGTCAGCCCCCAGGCCACTGGAAAAGACAGGTGCCCCTGAAGCAGAGGCCTGGAAGGCGCCCTCCTTAAGGATAAGATCAGATGCCTGTCCTAGTGTTCTGGCCCCCGGCCCAAATCCTCAGCCTCTCTTACAGATATCGGCATCGATAGCTGAGAGTCTTGCTTGGCTGCTGAAGGGCCTGTTAGCCTGCCTTGAAAATTGCTTTTTTGTTTGCATACAGACACAGAGTTGAGGTAGATTGACATGGTAGAAAGAGCTGGTTCTAGAGACCAATGCACTGAGCGCCTAGGCGCTGGCTTGGCCTGACTCTGGACAAGTCTCCCCCCTCCCCCTACTCCTGCCTCAGAACCTGCTTCTTTTTTAAAAATGTTTTAATTGATTAGAGAGAGAGGGAGAGGGGAAGAGAGAGGATAACATCAATTGGCTGCCTCCCATATGCACCCCAATACCATATGTTTGCCCCGGGCACCGAACCAGCAACCTTTTGGTGCATGGGATGATACTCAACCAATTGAGCCACACCAGCCAGGGCAGAACCTGTTCCTTCTTTAAAGGACCTGTGGTAGGGAGTAGATAAGACCATATATGCAAAGGGCCAAGCATGGAGCCTGGTATACTAGTATAGTTAAGTGCTCAGTAAAATGTCAGTTTCCTTTCTTCTCCATGAAAAAGCAGCTGCCTTTGGGAGCCATTCCTTGGTACCTCCTGATCAGCAACTGACAGGAACTTTACCTGCATGGGTGCCTGGGTGATGGAAAACAGAAAGAAGGAGGGATTCAATGCGGATAAGAGGTTGTAAGGGAGGAGGGAGCTAGCAGTCAGGGCTTGTCACCAATGGGCAGAGCTGGCTAGTCTTGAGAGCTGGTTGTGGGGAGTGTGGGGCAGATTCCTCCCTGGGTGGGTGCCCTCTGTGACGTGCAGATCCTGGCCCACCCTAGGTCTTCCTAGCCTGGGCCTCTGGAACTCAGTTGACAAAATGAGATGAATTGAAGGCTAATTTCCTTGTCTGGGCTAACCCTAAGGGGTTGCAATGCGGCTGGTCCTCACTGACAGCATACTTTCATTCAGAAATCTCATTTCTTCCTCACAACAATCTTGGAGGTGGATATGTTCGCCCTGTTTCATAGGCGAGAACACTGAGGCTCATAGGAGCGACTTGGCTTGCCATGGCCCTGCACTGGGAGGAGGGAAATGCCAGTCTTGGTGAAATATTTCCTATGCTAAACAAGAATGGATGATACAAGAGTGTCATCATTATCCCAGGGACTCTTGGCAAAGTTGTCAATTCTGGTGGCCTTCAAGTGCCCTGGATAATTAACGCCCTATTTGTAGGGAGCCTCTGAGAAGACTTTGATTGGAAAGCAGGGGATTGGGTTCTGAGGGGAGATCTGAGGGCAGGACCTGGCAGGTAGTCTGTGCTGAGTATGTATTAGCATCCTTGCTTTTCTTCAGCAGGTTTGATGTCTCTATATCTTGTGCTTTCTGAGTGTATTAGAAGATCCCCTGACCAAATGGCGCTTCACTTGAGCTTTTCCCATTTTGACATTGTGCCAGTCTTTTCTCTGGGTGGTCATCCTGCTACCAAGTCTTAGGTGTTCTAGTCCACATCAATACCCCTAACCCCAACACCAACTTTTTTCAGAGGAAGAAACTGAGGTTCAGAGAAGTCCCTTGCCCAAGATCGTAGCGCTGGAAGAGGCAGAGGCAGGACTCAAGCCTTCCTAGCTCCTTTTCTCTCTTTAGTCCTCCTCACAGCAGACCTGGCACAGAGCTCCATCTCACAGCCTGCTGACCCTCTTTCCTTGGTGCCACTTCTCCAATTTTAATTAGAATACCGGCTTCAGAACTTGGGCAGTTCCCAAGCCTCATCATGGGAGCCGGGCTCTGAGAGAGACACACACATGTAATGACATAATTACTTGCACAGGCAGCCAAGTCCCCACTCAAAAGCTGGGGACAGTGGGGACTCACCTGGCATGTAAGCGAGGACCTGGCTTCATGTGCAGCCAGTGACTGCTCCAATGACTGCAAGCTAATAAATGAAGCAAATTATTCATGCAAACAGTGAAAGTCCCTTCTTAGAGTTATTGTAACTGTGCTGGCCCCATTTCAGCATTGTTTCCTAGGAGCAAATCCCACCAAGCAAATCCCACATGCATCGCCTTTGGTTTGATGTTACAGTGATTGATTTCAAGATGAAAAACCTCCAATTGTTCTCTGAGGGGTTTTCCTTATTGGATGTGCTGGTGTCTGATCTCTGAGATCTCTCCTTCAGTGTGAAGAGTCTGTGACTTGGAGAGGAATCCAACTATTGCACATGTGCATGCGTATACACATATTCTAGAGATGGATAGGGCTGAGGAAAGCCATTCCCCAGTCTTCTGCCTTTGACACCCAGGACAGATGACGATCCCTGGTCTTCCTGAAGCTCTCCAGAGATGTAGGCCTCACTGCCTGCAGCAGGAGGGGCTGTCGCCTCTCCTCCAACCAGACTTAATTCAATGAGCAGACATTTGATGAGTCCCCTCTTAGCACCCACCCCAACCCCAGTCATTTCTGGAAGGGGTTAGCTCAAAGATGCAGAAATGTGCTTAGGCCAGCTCCTACCTTTCAGGACACACACACACACACACACACACACACACACTTCCAACAGGGCCACCCTGCACAGGCCAGCTGCGGCTGTACTGGGAGACCTATACACAGGCTTCGTCCTGGCTGCTCCCGCCACAGCCTTTGAATAGGGATACTGTGACTGGCAGGGTGCTGTGGAAGAGTGCTGTGTCAGCTAACAAGGTCTGTTCACGTCTGCGGGGCAGTGGCCAGTGGTGCTGGATGCATAGAACCCTACCTACGGCCCTGTGGTCCTGTATGGCACAACTGGGGGAGTCCTGGGGATTGGGCAACAGAGGCTTCATGTGAAGCTGCAGCAACTCTCTTTCCCCACTTTGCAGACTAGAGCTGAGGCCCGTACAAGTTAGGACACAGGCCAGAGTCCTCCAGGCCACCAGACTGGGGCTTTCAGCCCTGGCTCCAATCCACGACGCAAGCGGTAGCTCACCATGGTCTCTAGATCCCCCTCTCTGCTGTGAAACCTTACTAGTAAAATCTGGTTGGATGCAGCACTCCAGGCTGCTCTTAGCTCCTTTCGTCGTTCCTCACACCTGGCCCCATCCTCATACCCTTTGCCTGAGTGTTCTCTTGACTGTAGTGTGCCACATTTTCCCAAGTTCAGAGGCCTGTACTAGAACTGGTTACTTGGAATTCACCAGCACCACAGAGGGGGACAGCTCACCTTCTCTCCAACCTCATTTTGTGGGTGAGGAAACTGGAGGCCTGGGGAATCAGTTGCCTTTCATGCGTTCTGTGTCTGGCCTGCAGCGCTCCACAGCAGTGCGTCTGGGCTGGCATATCTTCCTTTGAAGGTAAAGGGCTTGGGCCCACCACAGTTCTGCTCCTGTGGCCACGCTCCATCCGTCCTCCCTCCCTGTCTCCTTCCCTGTAGATAGCCTATGGGGGCTGGGTCCCTGCACTTGGGGATCAGCTCCTCCAGGAACTTGGGGTTTCAGGAGTTGGGACTGGGGAGATGGGGCAGCCGTGCCTGGGCCAGACTTGCAGGCCATCTTGGGTTCAACAGTTACGGCCTGATTCCAGGGAGTCCAAGGGATGGAAAATGCCATTGCTGGGCTCCTTCACTGCTGCCAAACCTCTGCCTCCTCTTGGCTCTTGTTCCCCTGGGACACCACAAGGCAGGAAAAGCTGGATATGTGACTTTGGGCAAATCCTTTCACCTTGCTGAGTCCCTGCAGGGCTTTTCTAAAGATTAATTAATGGTGTGGAGACACCTCTCCAAGAGCATGGCTGAGGACGACTGGTGGCTTCCACCTGCTGCAGGCCACGTGGGAGGGTGGGACAAGGGCTGGGAGTCTGCAAGAGGAGGGGTTTGCGGCTGGCTCCTAGAAGGATCCACTCTTCTAGGATGCTATAACATGACAGTGTGACTCTCAGTGGACAGGGTATCCCAGAGTTCCTGAGACCAGGTTCCTGGTGGCGTGCTGAAGGCCAGCTTCCCCCCCCTCACCACCCGACTTACAAATGGAAGCAAAGACACAGTGGGTAACGAGAGCACCCAGTCAGCGCTGTTGTGTCAGCGCTATTGTATCTTCTGGCTACATCATAATAAAGCAAGCAAGCAGGAGCTCCCTTTGAACCTGAAATCCTTTCTAAACTGCCACTCTACCACCAGTGAGACCATGAGGCCAGCCGCAAGAGGAGCCCCTCAGGCCTCCTCAGAGGGTCAGAAGAAGCCTATTCACTCCCAACCTTATCCCGGAGGCTTATAAAAATATTGTGGTAATGTAGGTCAGTGAACTGAATGGCATCGCACACCGGCGGGATTACAGGCCCTGCCCGCCCACCGGCCCACTCTGTCAGATGAGAATGTAAACAAGAAATGCTGAGAGCCCTCGCTTCCTGGCCCTAGACCTGTTTATGTAGCACTTAAACCAGCGTTGGGGGTCTTCACCGTCTGCCATGAAAGCCCTGAAGCTTTTTGAAGTTCCCCAGAAGTTAATAAAATTAGTCTGCCCTCATCGCAAGACCCTGGCTTGGGGAACGAGAGATCCTTTGCCGTCTCTGTGGCATTTAGCTTTTTAAGTTAATATTTTATAAGCAAAAGAAAGAAGGGGGCACCTGCCACTCCAGGGCTTTGGTCACTGGGAGGCCCAGTGCCAAGCCATTTAGAGAGACCAGCACTGGGTATGCAAGACAGCTAGGCCCAGAGCAGGCTGGCTGGCTCACTCTTTGGTGACCATATCCTCCAACCGCATGTCCACTTATGTCATTTACTTTTATCCCCAAAGAGCCAAGAGCCACCTTCTCCCCACCTCCATATCATGTGCTTATTTACTGGGACCTGCCACGGGACAGGGTGAGGGCTGTTTGGACAGAACTCCCAGTCTTTGGTGAGGGAGACTGACAGGCCAGCTGTCAGTGATGAGACAGAACTGCCTGACTCTCGGGACAGGAGGGGCCTGTTGTGGGGAAAGCTGCCCAAGCTGAACTGGGAAGAGCACGGGAGGGTAGGAGGGAGGGAAGTGTGATAAAGGAACATGAGGAAATTTGGGGCGTGATAGATATGTTCAGTAGTTTGATTGTGGTGATGGTTTCATGAGTTTATACGTATATCCTAACTTACCAAATTGGGTACCTTAAATATGTGCATGCTGTTGTATATCAGTTGTCCTCAATGAAGCTGTTAAAAAAACAAGAGCCCACAGACACGAGCGAGTACTGTACACGCCCCAGCAACCATGGTGAGGTGTACATCCTGAACTTACTCCAGCACTGGGTGCACTCAGGGAGCACCCAGTGAGGGGACGCAGCATGAAGGAGCCATGTTTCTGCCTTCATGGCGTTGTGTCCTGGTTGGGAGCAGTGAAGAGTAACAGATAAAACTGTGGCCTATGTCAGGGAGCGCTCTGTGCTCTGAAGACAGAGACGGGCCAAGGGGTTGCAGAGGAACAAGAGGGTGGAGCAAGGGGTAGTGAGCCATGGCTTCCGGGACACTGCAGGCACAAAGTCCTTGACTAGGACCTTTGCTGGGCACTAGGAGCTGGCACAGAGATGGGCACCCTGTCTCTGCCAGTGCACGTCCACAGGCAATGGGACAAAGGGGGGTGTAAACCTTACCTCTCTTAGGGCATGCATGCATCCCTTGAGGCAGGAGCTTGGATTTGTTGTTAACTACATGCCGTGCACGTGGCAGACTCTCAGTGGAAGAAGGGCAGACGGTCCTGTGAATGTGGTGAGGACCTGCTGTCTGAGAGAACACTTGATTGGGTGGCTTGTTTGGTTCCACCAGTGCCTTTAAAAGGCGGTTCTCTGTATAGGGTGGAAGCTCCTCGTGCAAGCACTGTCCTCTTTTGTTTCTCAGCCTCGGTGTCGAAGCAGGTCTTGTGTCTCAGCCATATCTGTCTCAGTATAGTCAAGGCCAGTGGGACCAGGACATCCTGGCAGCACCACCTACCGCTTCTCCAGCTTGGCACGAGTCAGCGTGGTCTTGCTCTGCTTTGCAGGGGCCCTGCAGACTTGGGTTTGCATTTCTGCTGTGCCGCTGCCTTGGGTGGCCGCAGCCCACTCAGGTCTTGTTCTGACTTCAGCTCTGCCTGCTCGGAAGTAGGAATGAAAACCCTTGTAGACAAAGGTGCTCAGGGGGCCCCCTAATGTCTCGGTGAGCAAGGCTAAGGGACTCTGGGTGTGGGGGGGGATGGCTGAGGTGAAGATTGAGGGGCTAAGGGGCTCTAAGAGTTGAGGGACTCTGGGGCACTCCTTTTCTCTTTAGCAGCAGAGGCTGAGCTGGGGACAGGAGACGGCAATGAGCCCTTCGGTCATGGGAAATGGGGAATGGCTAGTCCAGAGCCATTCATTGGTTCTGGATACCTACTGCACCTGGCTGGACTAATGAATGTGAATAGGTGGCCCTCTCATGGGACTGGGGCCCTGGGAGCTGGGAAGTATGGGAAAGCACTTGGGGCTGGTGACATCTGTTCATCTTGACTCTGCTGTCCTGCAGGTCTGAGGAACCATCCGCATTCAGTTCATCCAGCAGCCTTGCTGGACGCCTGCTGTAGTGGGAACAGCATCACCCACAGTCAGGGCAGAGCCGGGAGGAAGGGCAGAGCCCACAGCAGCCCCAGCCTGCAAGGCTTTCTCTGCTGAAGCCAAGTCCAGAAGAATGAGGGGGAGTTCATGTGTGGGAATGAGATTTGTGAATTATAAAGGCTGTGCAAGTGGAAATGATTATTCTTATCATTATTTGTATCCGATTCATCCATCACCCTGGAGAGGAGGAATGCGAGTACCTTTTATCTGGTGCTATGAATCAAATAGAATAGGATATGTTTTTCCAAAAGGTTTTTAGGGTAAATGGGACAGTTTCTCCTTTTCAAAACAATCTATCTGGGGCCTTTGGATGAATCTTGGGCAGAAGTGAGATGTTTCTGAGGCTGAGGACAGCCCAGCCCTCAGGGGTCCCCAGGAGTTCCCTAAGGGAGCCCAGTGGAGGCAGTAGGTCCTGCCACTGGCAACACCTCTGGCACTGCTGCCCGTGCCAGTGCCTGCTCAGACCAGAATGTCCCCAGAAAGAACCCAGGCCCATGCCTGGGGCCTGGACAACAGAAGGAACTCCCCAATTTCTCCTGTGGCCCTTGTGCAGGACCTAGTGCAACCGAGTCCAGGTGGAGCATAGGCCCTGCTCCAAAGAGCAGCAGATCTCAGGAAGAAATTGTGTCAGCCCTGCTGCGGTCATCTGGGGGAGGGGCTGGTCTTTAACATGCATGCATGCACACACTCACATCCCTTCTCTTTACACAGAGGCCCAGCAGCTTTCTGCACAGGCCCCGGAGATGAGCTGGGCAGGACAGGGAGGCCATCTGGTGGGGGTCTCCTGACTATGCCATCTTCCCCAAAGGGGAATCTAAGCTTCGAGAGACCTCAGGAAGGGGAGAGTAACACTTCAGTTTTTCCCTTGGGGAGAAGGTTCAAGATGAATATAGCTTGTGATGAAATCAAGGCTGCACCTAGCTGACTTCCATACACATGTAGGTTCCTCCTCTCAGCCCAGGCCTCCACCAAAAGGCGAAGGGGTGCAAGCTCTACAGCATAGGGCCTGGGAAAATCGGACTTCTGCTGAGATAGGGGCAGGAGGGTGTCACAGAGGAGGGGGCAGTGGAACTGAGGAGTAGATGTAGGCCAGGCCAGAAAGGGGGCTCTGGGCAGAAATGTGTGTGTGCATGTAGCAGGGGGCGGTAGAGAGCAGGTTCTCAGAGATGTCTCATGGGAGTGGGAGCCAGGAAGAGAGTGAGGAGGGTTCAGGCTCAGGGGTGGACATCATCCTCTCAGCCTGCCTATCCAGGAAAGCTTTCATGGGGAGAGTACCACTTGCTATCATTAGACTAGTGCTGGGGACAGGTGGGACATGGTAGCCACACAGAGGCAGGTGTAGGCGGAGCAGCTTTACATTCTCAGCTACCTCTGCCCTAGGAGCTCTGTGACCTTGGACAGATGGCCTCACTCTGCTGTGCCTCAGTTTCCATATCTATAAAGTGGAGAAAGTGCCTCCCTCATGTTGCTGCCCTGGGGCTAAGCGCTAAGCGTATTTGTTCACATGAAGCCTTCACAGCCACCTGGCACACAGCCCTGGCTCTGTAGGTGTCGGTGGTGGTGGGTGGTGATGACGACAAGGGGGCCGGTCATTGTAATGGTTCCAGTGCCTTCCATTATCTGTAAGGTGGATTGATTACCTGGGAGGGTGTGGCAGGCCTTGGCCTTGGCCTTCACCAGCACACACTGATGCTTTCTCTCTCTGGGGTTGGGTGTGGGAACAGGTAATAGATGACTACAGCGTGATCGGCCGCTCCCTATTCAAAAAGGAGACCAACATCCAGCTCTTTGTGGGGCTCAAGGTACACCTGTCCACTGGGGAGCTGGGCATCATTGACAGCTCCTTTGGCCAGAGTGGCAAGTTTAAGATCAACATCCCTGGTGAGTATGGTTATTTCCTCTTGCTCTCGGGGGTGGGCAGGCCATGGAGAAATAGCAGCGACCGTGCCCTGACAGTGCCTGGGCCTGCTGTGCTGCCGTGCAGAGCTCAGTCCACCATGGCCTCTGGTCCCACATTTGTGGCTGGAAAGCCAGTTTGGATCCTGGAGGAGCCTGGTGTGGAGTTAGCATCGGGTTTGAGCCGGGGTCAAGGTCTGAATATGAGTTCTCGCTTCACTGACCATTGGGGTGACCTTGGATATGTCACTCATGCGCTCTGCCCACACCCATTTTCCTGACATCCTACTGTGTACCAGACATAGAGCTGTGGTCACAGGAGGGGACAGGTGTGAACACACTGAGTGAAGGTAGACTGGGGTAAAAAAATAAATCGGGAGGATTGGCGAGTGTGCTGCCTGGACAGGGCAGTCAGGAAAAGCCTCTCTGAAGAGGTCACGGTGGAGTGGAGTCCTGACTGAAGAAAGGAGGGAGCCACACAAATCCCCAGGGAAGAACATACTGCAGACAGGGAGGAGACCAGTGAGAAGGTCCTGAGGGGTGGATGCTAGGCAGGAGTGGCCTGAGCGTGGAGATGTGTGGGTAGCTTTTTTAGTAAAATCTCCAGGTAGGGTGGTACCCTGGCCCCAGCTAGCAAGTAGCACTCCCAGGGCCCTGGCATCTCACCAGGTAAAGCCAGCACTTCCACTCTCCCTAAGGCCTGACTGGAGTCCTGCCTCCGAATCTTCCTGAAGTCCAGAGGCCATGTGCACTTGCCCTCTCCTGAGGGAGGGAGTGGTCAGCAGAGGCCTGCTTCCCTGCACGCTTGGCTGTGCTGTCGGTGCCCTGAGGCCCTGCCAAGGTGGGGCTGAGCCTCATCACCCTAAGGAGAGACTCCCTCAGGGCAGGTGAGGCAACACACGCTTGGGAACCTCCAGCCCTGAGCCAGCTTCAGGCGCCTGCCCTGCCCAATCCAGTGCTCAGCTGCTCGGGTCCTCAGCCAAATTGGGTGCCCAGTGCCCTGCTCCAGGCTCCAGGGAACATGCACAGGGCGTGAGCCAGGCAGTGTCCAGGCCTCAGGCCCAGGCCCTGGGCCAGTACCTGTGGAGCTCTCTGGGAAGGAGGGTGCAGGTGCTGGGAGCAGAGCTGCCTGAGGGAGGGCTGCACCACAGCACTGCCCCTTCCCTAGGCTGCTCGGGCCTCTGCTGGTGCAGACAGAGGGGAGGGCATGTCTGTTTGCTTCTTTGGGGGTGGATGGGATCGTGCTGACCTTCCCCTCAGCTCCCTTTCGTCTAGCCCAAGGCAAACTCCGAGTTGGGGGTATTTCCAGAACAGGCCAGATGCAGGAGGAGGCTTGTTTGGGGGCCCTGGGTGCTGGGTGGGAGTGGAGGGAGGGGAGACATGGTGACGCTGCTTCAGTCAACTGGAGTTCACATTCCTTTGTTAGATCAGTGTTGTCTATTTAATAGGTCTGCTTCCTGTTTGTGGCTTTTAAGCTTTTTATTAAATATAACTGGTCAGATTCCTTCAGCCCATCCACCCCCACTGCCCACCCCCACCTCCTGCTTGTCTTTTCCTGCCGATTCCTCCCATAAAGAATTACTTTTAACCATTTTTAAGTGCCTTAATTGTGAAAGACTCTTCAGGAAACCCAAGCCATCCAGTGCCAGGTGGAGGAGGACAGCATTGCTGGCTGCACGTTGGGAATGCCGGGTGGAGAAGCCTGGGGTTGTGCTGCTGCACAGTTTAAGGCTCCCTGGAGCAGGAAGCAGCTCAAGGGCTGTCTCAGCCCTTGGGTCGTGGATGCAGCTGGTTCAAACGCAGCTTACCAGCCTCCCTGCTGGCTCTGTAGGGTGACCCCGCTGGGGAAGGCAGACTGGAGAGCCCTCTGGGTGTCCTGCCCTCTGCCCCTGACCTCAAGGCCAGATGCTGACAGGGCCAAGCAGGTGTTGACGAGGCCAGGTGCTAGGCAATAGTGAGTGGTGGGGACTGTGGGGACCTGGAGAACTACTTGGATCCAGCCAACTCCTGTTATATGAAATATAGGCCCAGGGATAGAATTTTACCTGATTTAACTTTTATGTAAAATTTCCTGATTAAAAACTAAAGTTGTCTGAACCAAACAAAACATGCCTTTGGCTGGGTTTGGCCTGTAGTGACTTGTGACTCCTGAATTTCAGGAAGGACACTTGGACCTCATATTCAGAAGTGGAAGCTGACATGTAAGATGCAAACAGTGTTTTATGGCACTGTAGATGCAGGCCTAAGAGGCAGGGTCCTGACACTTAGGCCCATTGCTTCCCCAGAAGACACTCTTGGAAATAAGAGTGGCTTAAAGGATGGCTCATTCTGTCACCCAAGGAGCCTTCCCAGAAAGTCTTAGGGGACCTCAAGGTTGAAAAGCCCCACATTTATATAACTGCTCCCTTCAAAGTTGCCTCCGTGAGGCTGGGAGGCCCTGTGAGATGAGTTAGGAGCCCTCTGGGTCACATTGCAGGTGGAGAGAATAGTCGGAGGACTTTGCCAGGTGGAGGTGAGGTTCCTCCAGACCAGCCTGACTCCTGCCGTGTCATCCCATCTCTGCTTCCTGAGTGCTGCTTCGGTGCCAGGTGCTTTATGTCAGAGCTGGTCTTGTTATCTGCATCTCAAGGTGGGGCCTGGGGAGCAGAGGGGAGGCACCTTGCCCAGGGTCTTTCTGGGTGTGCAGCATCTGCCTCCCCAGTTGGCCCTTAGAGAGCCGTCAGGCTTCAGGGGGCTTGGCACCATGGGGCACACACATGGTGGGAGATGCCCCCCTGCTGAGCGGTTGATAAAGCACAGTGGCCTGGGCTTCTGTAGCTCACCTGGCCAGCGCTGTCCTGCTGCTCCCACCCTCCATTCTGTGTCAGTGCCTCAGGCACCAGCTCCCACTATGAGAGGCAGCCTGGATGGTGGGCTGGACAGCAGCCCCTGCCAGCCCTGCACATCCACTGTGCAGGGGAAAGAATTTCTTTGACGACATCCAACCAGAGAAGGGCAGAGTGAGAGGATGAATGGACTTGTCACTATGAATCCCTGCTTATTGACTCTAGGAGTGAAGGCAAACATATGCATGCACTTTCATCTTCTGAAACAGTCTCCTAACCCTAAAATGACCCAGTAGGCTGTTCTGTGTGCCTTGATAGGATGCAGCAAGCTTTTTGAGGAGCCCAGATTCGTGGCAGGGGATCCATCTCACACAAGGTCCTCCAGAACCTGCCAATTTGGAGAGAGTTGTGTGTGGTCTACTTTAGCACTCCGGTGGGGATGGCCCACAGTGCACACACAGCTTACAGCCTTGTCACTGGAAAACGCTAGGCCCCAAGTACCACTGGTGTGATGGGCACCACTGCCTCTCATCGGTGACCACACAAGTCACAGCAAATGAATCTGACCAGGTCACAGAACTGCGGGCAGACACTCACCTTAGAAAAGCCAGAGCAGCAGGGATTGAGACCCACAGCCATTGGCAGCCACAGCTATAGCCTCATCATATCCATGGGCCCCCCCACCCCACTTGCTGAGAGTCCACTTATGTGCCAGGAACTTGTGTGGCACTGCCAGATTCTCAATCAAAACCTGACATGGGTCCTGCTCATTTTCATTTAGGGTCATCAAATTTTGGTGATCTTTAATAATCTTTTAATAATTGCTAATCACAACTTAATGGACTCTAGGCAGATGAGGGAAAGAGAAATCTATAGAATTATACTTGTAGTAAAAACCCAGAAGGAACTTCTGTTTCCTGCTCTTCAGAAGGAGCCAACACTGAGGAGCCATGGCAACAGTCAGAGAAGGGCTCTAGGAAGCTCCCAGAAAGGCTGGCTGTTACTTATACCTCAGCACTTGGAGTAAGTATCCCCATTTCACAGAGGAGGAAACCATGGCTTGGAGGATAAGCAGTGACTTGCCCATGTTCCATACTAGTAAGCATTAGAGCTGGAATTTGAACCCAAAACATCTGCCTGAGACTTCCCTCAGCCTTGGTTTCTCCCGCACAAGGGCAGGTGGTAAGCTCTGTCCCTTGGGCTGTGTATGAGAAGAGGTGCCAAGAGAGCTGCTGGGCAGGCCCTTGAGCAGAAGGTCTGTGAGGTCGCTGTTGATGGGACAGGAGGCTGCCGCGTGGCCCCTGGGAGCGTGGCTGGACATCAGGAGAGCCACCACCTGCTCACCTCTGCAGGGTGTTCTGAGGAGGATCCCTAGGCCTCCTGGCTGCAGCTTCTGCCCCAGGGTCAGGGCTCTAGGGCTCAGTGTACCATCCCGGTCACGGTTTGCCAAGCCAAAAGGGGTGGCTCCCCTGGAATAGGAAATGTTGCCTGCACAATGAATTAATGGAGTTCACTGGAACAGACTGGAATGGACAAATGGATGAACCTAGGCCTGTGGGAGCCAAAAAGCCTGGTGCTTGGTGGGTGTGCTGTGGGCCTCCCCAGAACTTCATCCCACTCAGACAGGCACCAGGGTCATTGGCCTTCCTCAGCACAGCTGTCTCCTGATTACAGTTCTTTAGAACAAGACTCTAGTCCTTTAAAGTTGTGTTTAAAGGGCACCAGTCCATCCAACTTAGCAAACTCCAGGCTCAAGACTGGGAATGCCAAAATGATTCTGACAGTATTCTGCCCCAAGGCACCTCCCTGTGGGAGACGAAGTCACAGACCAGCAATTCGCAGTCAGCACAGTGGGTGTCCATAGGAACACAGGGTCAAGAATGAGGTGGGGACAGTGACCACTTTGAGGAAGAGTCAGGGCAGACTTCCCAGAGGAGGTGCTGTTCAAGCAGGGATTGGAAAGGAAGAGGAGAAGAAGGTGTGTAGAGAAGGCTGGAATTAGAGATGTGATGTTCTCTAGAACAGTGGTCGCCAACTGATGGTCCACGGACCACTGGTGGTCCGTGAGGTCCGAAAGGTTGGTGACCGTTGGTTTAAGGAAACCTTTGGAGCAGCAGTCGCCAACCGGTGGTCCATGGACCACTGGTGGTCCATGAGTCCGAAAGGTTGGCGACCGCTGGTCTAGACACATGTGGCCAGTGGGAAAGGCCATGGGATGGGGAGTGCAGGTCCAGGCCCCTGTTGCCTGCGCTGAGATCCATTTCTTGCACCTGAACCATGGATGTGGAAATTCTCACTTTGCCTTTTCCTGGGGCCCCATTTCTCCCTCTGCTGCCCAAACCATTCTTCAAGCCCAAACCAGACCCCTCCTCTGTGGAGGTGTGCCTGGCACTCCTCTCTGGCCCACAGCGTTGCCAAGGAGGCCTGGGCTGGGAAGGCAGGGAGGGCCTCTGTTTACTCCACTTGTCCCATTCTGCAGGTGAAGAAACTGAGGCCCTTTGCTCATGGCTGCCCAACTAGTAATTACCCAGAGTCTCTTTCTGCCTCTTCATCCCCAGGAGCACCGCACAGTGGCCACCAGAAGTGAGGGGCACTGAGGTGCTGCCAGGTGGTTCTTCTGTCAGAGCCCTTCCAGCCCTTTTACGGTTCTCAGGTTCAGGCAGACCACTTCACAGCCCTTGCACCAAAACAGGGGGTAGACAGTATCACCTTTGTGTCCCAGACTCACAGGGGCAGCCCGGGCCTCCATGCACCTGGCTTTCATCAGCTGTTTATTGGGCCCTTGATGTGCCAGGGGAAATGGAGTCCGGGCCAGGGAGGGAGGTCCTGGATGCTGGCTGTGCAGAGAGAATCCTGGGCACTGCATTAGCCTCAGCGCTCAGCAGGGCAGCACCACCCCTACTGCATCACTGGCTCTCAGTGCCTGGCATTGGTTAGGAGGGTGGGCAGGCTAGGCCAGGACTGCAGGGGGCATTGGCCCAGTTCCTTGGAGGGTCTCCTGGCTCAGCACAGGGACTGGCCTCCAGAGTCAGGTGCCAGGCCCTTCACTGCCACAGGCCATTTCCCACTCCGAGCTGTAGCCCCTCAGTGCTAACATGCGATGAATAATTCTGATTTCCAGAGAGGAAGTTAGGCTGAGATCACATAATCCCTGCCTGCAGTCTCTGACCCAGGACAGGGGCTCCAAAAATGGTGGCTGGGCCATGCATTGTTTTTGCTCACCAGACATCCATCCTCACCTGGGGTAGCATGTGTCCACTGAGGTTTCTCCTGAGGCCTCTCTCCTTGGCTTGTAGATGGCCATCTTCTCCCTGTGTCCTCAGCTGCCCCTCCGTGTGTGTGTGTGTGTGTGTGTGTGTGTGTGTGTGTGTCTTTATCTCCTCTTCTTATAGTGACCACATTTCACCTAATTACCTCTTGAAAGGCTCTGTCTCCAAATACAGCCACATCTGAGGTACAGGAGGTTAGGACTGCAACATGGAATTGAGGGGAGACACAATTCAGCCCCTAGCAGTTGGGAAGACAGGCGGTAAGCAGACCACCTGCCTACAAGATTTGTGTTTTGGCAAACCACATCAAGCTGTGCAGCAATGTGAGGTGCCAGGAGAGTTTATAGCAGAACCCAGGTATTGGTCTTGCACTGGGCGCTGGAGGGCGAGTCGGACACTCAGAGGTGAGGGAGTGTCCCAGGAAGAGGAGGAGTCTGAGCAGAGCTCTGAGGCAGAAAAGATCAGCACCCATCAGGGACAGCCGGGCCCAGGGAGCCCGCAGATCCGGGGGCTTTGGACTGTCAGGGGCTACCACGTGGGGCCTAGTGGGCCAAGGGAAGATGTTTGGCTCTCTAAGTGCAGAGAGAAGCTGTTGGGGGGCCTGTAACAGGCTGCTGTACAAAGATGCCCTGATCTGCCTGCTGTGTGCTGGCACCTGAAAGGGCAAAGACCCCTCCAGGCAGGGGGCTGGCTCGGGCCACCCCGTCCTAATGGGCAGCTACCACTCACTTCCATTGTGGGTGTTTGGGGCAGCAAGATGGTGACAGTGTGATCAGATCTCCAGTTTTTCAAGAGAGACTAGAAAACTGAATTTTTACATGAAATCTTCCAGTTCTCCAATGTGGGCCGCTGTGCCTGGCCTGCTGGTGCCAGGTCCTTGACGTGCCGCCTCCTCCTGTTGCTGCAGCCCTCTTCCTTTTGCTCTGAAGGGCACACCAAGGCTCTGAGGAGCAGATGACTGGTCCAGTGGACCCAGAGGCCCCCGTGGGAAGTGGGTCTCTCTCGTGGGCATCATTCAGCTTCTGGAAAACCCAGCAAAGAGAATTAAGACTCATCTTGGTGCCGTAGTGAGGGCCCGCAGGAGCCCTGAGGTTGTGGTTGTTGTTGTGTTCCCATAAACAGGCCCTGGGCATGTTCCCTCCAGGGTTTGACATAAAACTGATTTTCTTTAAAATGTATTCTCTGCACCCACCCACCCAGTCACAACTGTAGACTCTGTTTGGAGAGGATTCTTGGGCAGCCTGTCCTCAGGATTTCATCGTCATTCTTAGCCGGCTGCAAATTGACTTTTATTGAAAGATGTTGGCAGGGCTGGGGTTGTGCTGCTTGGCATTTTCTGGGAGGTTGAAAGCAGGGTACCTTCAAAGAACAAGAGCTTCAGAGTCAGCCAGACCTGCGGTGGAATCCTGGCTAGAATTTTAACCTTTGTGAGCCTTGGTTTCCTCATCTGTAAGATGAGTTATTTTGAGGGTTTTTCCTTCCAACTTTTTGAAAAACTTCAATGGTACAGAAAAGTTGAAAGAATAGTTCATTGAACCTAGATTTCACATTGTTAATATCTTTATCACATTTGCTTTTTGTGTATGTGCTGAACTATTTAAATGTTAGCTGTGGAACTCACTTACATCTGCATACTTCAGCATGTGCCCTCTAAGGTTTAGGGCATTCTCTTCTATGATCACCATACGATTATCATTTGAGAAATTTAACATCGACATGATATGACCCAAGGTACAGTCCATTTTTATTTCCCCAATTGTCCCTGCATTTGGTTGTCATGTCTCTTAGTTTCATGATGCTGACATCTTTGGACTCTAGGTGGGTTGTTTTCCAGACGTGCTCTTGGGGTCTGTCTGGTGTTTCTTCGTGACTAGGTTCTGGTGTGCATATGTAGAAGGAACCCCACAGAGGCAATCTTGTGTCTTTAGTGCATGACTTGGGATGCATGCTATGTCCATTTGCCCATCGTGGGTCATGTAAGTTTGATCACTGGTTAAGGTGATTGTTAGGGGGGTCAATGAGGAGATGGAGACAGCCTGTGGACCAAAGATAGCTGGTGTGAAGGGAGTGCAGGGAAGCTGTGCCCATGCATGAGGCAGGTGTGCCCACATGTGAGGCCTCTGTGGCCCACTTGGGGGAGGGCACTGTGAGGTTCCTTTGCAACTCATGGTTAAGGCCCTGGTCTGGCAGCAGGGAGGTAGAGCTGGCTCTATGGGCCCCAGTTCAGGGGTGTCCACCCCCTCCCCAAAGCTGCATGGGGCTAAGCCAGGGTCTGGAAGGAAGAGCTACTATTTCCCAAAATCTTCAGAGTCCTCTCTATCCCTTTATCTGTCTCCTTGCCAACCCCCCTCGCCCTTGCTCAAGTCAGACCTGAACACACAGATAATTGGTGCCCGCCCCTCCCCAGGGGGGCACAGTCTGTTGGAGATGACAACAGAAAGTAACCAACACCATGGTAGCACGCTATGGGCCATGTTGACAGGGAGGATGCATGACCACTCCCTTCCAGAGTGGAATAGGGCACAGTAAGGCTTGAGCTGGCTTGAAGGTGAGGGGTTTTCCCAGGTAAAGGAAGGGAAGAAAGGCATTCAGGACAGGCAAAACGGTCTCTAACACAGAGGCTAGAAAGAGGGCGGCATATTTATTGCTTACTATAATATTTATGACATTGTTCTAAATGTTCTTTATGTTACTAACTAACTTAGTTTGGTGTGTTTAAAATGGTGGTTTTGGAACTTTTTTTAAAGCAGTGGAACTTTTTCTTCTAAATAAAGCTTACATGGAATCAACCACAGTTGAGCCCCTAGGGATCCTCCTACTGTTCATCTTCAATTCCAGGCCTCGGGCCTGAGGCCCTGAACCCCCATGCTTGGCATCTGGCCTTTGTCAGGTCAGTTCATCAGCCTCAGCCCTACCGACATTTGGGGCTGGGTCATTCCTTGTGCACTGCGGGTTGGCCTCTGCTCTCTGGGTGCCAGTAACACACCCCCAGACCCCCTTTCCAATTGTGACCACAAAAGACTTCTCTGGACGTTTCCCTGGAAGGCTGAATGGCCGCAGTTGAGAACCACCAGTCTAAGCAGAGGGGCAGGCTGCAGAGCCTGTATGCAGGGAGGGGCCTAGTCAGAAAGCTCTACCTGGCAGCTGATAGGAGGTGGTGAAACTGAGGCCCCGAGGCTGGGGCAGTGGGCGCTGGAGAGCAGGCCTGGGTGGGTGAGGAAGGGCTTCTCAAAGAGCCTCTACGTCAGGCCTCCTCTGGGTGCCACATGGCCAGCAAGGCAGGTCCCAGGGAGGCCTCGGGTTACTCCAGCGCTGCCCTGAGACAGGCGATGCACAGCACTGTGTCTGCTTCATCCCTGAGGCCTCGTGTCCTGGGATGTTCTCCTGGCACTGGGGTGGTGGGAGGACCCCGATATCTGACCCAGCAGCCTTAGGGGTGCGAGAGGCTTTTTGCAGCCTGATGTGTGCTAGGAGCACAGCACCATTACCTGGATTCTTACAAGCTGAGTGAAACGTCTTTGGGAAATATTTCTTTTTGTTTATAAATCTCCTAAGCTTTTACGTTTTTTACCAGTTTGTGATTTTAGGGAAAATTTGTATTTTTCATATAATTTATGCTGCCTAAATAAAGTCATCAGAGCAAACTGAGTATTTGTTTTAATGTTTCAGGCAGTGGTGACACTTTTGTGATTGGCTAAGTACTCTCTCCAGAAAGCCTTGATGTATAACCACTGACCAGCAGTCTTAAATATCTGAAAGAAAGTCCCAGAAACCAGAGCCACCCCACATCCTCTTGTGGAACGATGTTGGCTTGGGCAGTTCTGCCAGCTCTTGTGTCTTAATACCTACTGCCCTGGACTGAAGCTAGTCATGCACCCCCAAACCTCAAGGCCACCAAAGACTTGTGCGAGGAACAAGAACCTCACGTGCATTAGTTTTCCCGCACTAGAGAATTCACCTCATTAACAGAACATGTCACGTGTTCATAGAGCCTTGTCGTTATAGTTATTAACAAGGGGTAGGATGGCTGGCCAAGGAAAATCTCTCCCCAGCCAAATGCTGGAACACAGGAGAGCCTGAAGCAGGAGGGCAAGGTCAAGCACGGACTGCTTCAGCCCTTGCTGCTGGCCAGTGTTCAGCCCTTGCTGCGTGCCAGACTCTCCTCAATGCCGTCCCTAAATTACATTATGTAGTTCTCCCACAGCCCTCAGAGCTGGGAACTGTCCACATGTTACTCGTAAATCACTTGCTCAGGTCTTACCCTCTGCCTGTAGGGCCACACTGCATAGCAGCCCTCCTAGAGAGACTGCGGTTGGGAGGAGACAAGTTATCCACACAGGCACCTAAAATTGTGCCTGGTGCGGTCAGTGCTCACTCAGGGTTTGCTGCTGCTGCTTTAGGTTCTGCTCCATCCACCTTTGAGTCTCCCCTGTGCTTCTTCCCTGTTGGGGTACACTGCAGAAGATGAGGTGAGGCAGTGATCATCACAGCAGTAACACTGGTCACTGCGCCCATAGGAGCCATTCTAGAACCACCCAAGGCAGAGGATTTTGTAACCAGTGCCTCACATGGTCTCCACTGTACAGATGTCTCAGTGAGACCCTGCACAGGTCATGTAGCTCGGCAGTGGAGGGGGATACAGGTTTGGACCCCAGCAGAGTGTAGAAGTCCAGGATACCTGGAGCCAGGCAGGACAGGCTGGTAGAGAGAACCTGGCATTCTGATGGGGAGGTCAGTGCTCACCCAGGGTTTGCTGCTGCTGCTGCTCTAGGTAGGCTCTGGGCTCACTTCACTCTTGCCCTCCCCCTCCCACAGGGCCTTCTCACCAGGCCACAGACCCTGCTGAGTTTAGATGGCACTTGGTGAGCTGTGGGTGGCCATTGTCTTGCTCAGGCAGCTCCTGCCCGTGGCTCACAGGGGGCCTGGCCCTTTGCTGAGTGTGCTGCTGCTGCCTGCTACTGAGTTAGGGACCAGGGCTTCTGTGGCCTGATGTTTGTTTACTTAGGGCTCAACAGTCTGAGTTGCTGCCTGCACAGCCCCAGGGAGTTCTCGTGTAGAGCGGTCTGTCTGACTCCCGGCTGCTCATTCGGCGGCCTATCTGTGGGGTCAGTCACTTCTGGATGGAGGTAGGGAACGAGAAAAACCCATGTGTCACGTGTTTATCTTAACCCACTTCTCACTCATTATAAAAGTTGCATGGTTACATTAGCGAGAAAGCTTACAAATCGGCGGGGGGAGCCACCCACAGGCTCCCCACTTCTGTGACACTACCGTGGACTCCTCCCAGGACTTCTTCAGGTGTCACTTTGTGCGGGCAGAAAGAGCTCGGGGTCAGGAGTCAGAGTTTACCTCTGCCCCATTCCCTAGCAGCTGTGACCCCTGAAGCAGCCACGCTGCCTCTCTGGGCTTCAGTGTGGTCTGTAGGAGGGGACCAGTGCTTGCTCCTCATGAGGTGGCTGAGAGAACAGCAGCTTGGAGCATGTGCGAAGGGCCTGGCTCAAAGCCTGGCGCAGAGAAGACATTTAGTCAGTGGCAGCATTGTTCATGTGAGTCTCTGAGACGTGGCACACTGCACACTCAGCTTATGCTGCGTCTTCTCTTAGAGTCACCTGACTCACACTGGCCCTTCTCTAGGCTCACGCAGCTCACGAAGTCATCTTTGAACTTTCGCATGCCTTTCTCATGCATCAGGCTTTGAATTTGAACCATTCCGTCAGTAGGTACTTCCTCACTCTCAGATGCTCAGGGAGAGCCCACCCCACTGCTTGACAGTAGTAGGGGCTCAATAAATGCACATTGAATAAAGGCAGTAGTAGGGGCTCAATAAATACATAATGACAAAAGTTGGTCAAAACCAGGTGAATTTTTTCAGTGTTTGTGACTCAGTGATCAGTGTTAGAAATAAATGTATGGAAAACAATGATATAGTTAGTGTGTGCCATGTACTATTCTGTATTTTGCATGTACTAATATCATTTCATTTTCACAACAAACCTGACAGAAGATGCCATCATAATTAGAGTTACTGAAATTGCCATTTTACAGTTGAGGAAACAGAAGCACAGAGAGGCAAAGGAACATGCCCAAAGTCACACAGCTGTTGAGTTCCAGCATGGAGATTGGAACCCAGGCTCTCTGACTGCAGCCCTTGCTCTTACCCCTCTGCTCCCCACTCTGACAGTTTACCCTCTTGTCCATCTGCTCTATGTGGCCCGAGCTTAGGGCCCAACAACTGGAAATTCCAGAAGTTCCTTTCGGCTTGACCCCACTGCTGGGGTTGTTATGGTAATGCCCTGGATCTCAGTTTTCCTGATGAAGGAGGGGAGCCTTTCTTGCCTTCAGGGTTGAGATGGGTAAGTGAGAAAATGTATATAAAGTGCCTGGCTTCTTGTAAACCTTCAGTAAGTGTGAGTTTCTTTCCTTTTCTGTGCGTGGAGGTTGTAGGCTGTCACTTGGGAATGAAGCATAGGATGAGACCAGAAGTTCATGTCTGTGTATCTCTGGGGACCGGCAAATGTCCTAACTCTCAGATAACCCTTGCCAGCACCTGACTGTGAACACATATGTCTGCCAGTCCTCATAGCTCCTGCTTTACTAGGCCCTGGCCTATAACCCCCCTTTCTGCGGGCACAGACCCACTTGTCGTGGGGGCTGCCATGACCATCCCCTCTTGTCCAGAGCAGAGTTCGGCTCATTAGTTATATTTAGCTTCTTCCCATTCAGCCACCCACCTGCCTACCCTGCCACTCCTGCACTCTGTCCCTCTGTCCCCCATGCTACTCTTCAACCCTGTATGGGCCCATGGCAGCTGTCCTTCCTTCTGCTGCCTGTGCTGGATCCTCTGGGCTCTGCACAGATGCCACCTCTGCCCTTGCCTGTCGCCTGCAGGGCCATGTGTGAGCATGCCCCTGTGATGCTCCGGACCATCACCCTGCACTGAGCCAGGTGGGATTGAAGAATAGACTACTGAAGCCTTAACTCCGTGGCTGCCCCTAGCCAGGCTCTCCCACGATGGCCTTCCCAGCTGCAAACTTAGTGAGAAAGAGGCTCTCTCCTAGTAGTCCCACCAAAGTACTGGAGCTCCATACCCATCCCAAAACAGTGCCAGGGCTGGGTGCATGCACCAGGCAGCTGAGGTCATGGCTGCTCCTGGCTCCAAAGGTGGACCCTGCTTCTACCTCTGCACCCCAAGGAAAGCCAGGGGCTGTTGCAAGAAGTAGCAGAAGTGAAGTGACAGATGTTTGCTACTAGCAGATGTGCCAAGTGGTTGTGCCAGGCTGTTCTCACTGCTGGAATGGCCTTCCTTTCACCCCTGGCTTCCACTCAGCCTCAGTGTAGTGCGCGGTACCTTCTGCAGGACCCCCTTAGCATCCTGGGCCCGCCTCTTTTCCTGAAACCTCTGGATTGCTGTGGCCTCTCACCTGTCTCCCTAGGAGCCTCCCCCAGAGGTGAGCCTTTCTAAGCTGAGGGTCCTGGCTGATCTCCCTGTGTCATAGGGCCCCTCGCAGGAAGCCCCATGGTGCACACACGGCGGGCTAGGAAGGAGCCCTGTCCCTTCAGCTGTACAACCTTCCCTTTTCCGGATCACAGTGCTCGATCTAGTGGCAAGGATTAGGTCGTTCATTCTCATCAGCCCTAGCCCACTCATGTGTGAAGGCAAAGCATTAAGGATGTCAGGATTTTCCAGTGGCCTGCTCAGGTCTCAGAAGTCTCAGCAGAGTGGGCATAGCCGTGGTTCTCGGGAAATGGGAGAGAATTCCCCTGAGAACCTGTGGCAGGAACAGGTGATTGTTCTGGACCCAAGGATTTGGTGGGACCCTCACCCTGCTAATTGACACGTGTTTGCTGTCACTTGGGGAAAGAAGGCTTCTTTCTGTCCCAGCAGGGGCACCTTCCCACACAGGGGTCAAGGCCTGACGCCAGGCATCTCCTTCCAAATGACATGTTTTATGTGGTTTGAAAAAATCACAAACTTTCTTTATAACCAAGAGTAATATAATCTCATTCAATGAAATTTGCATGTTACAGAAAAATACAATGTCTCCTCTAATCCCATCATTAATATTTTTCCTTCTTCTTTTCTCTTCATGGGTTTCTTTTTATGTAGCCTAGAGGTTATGGTATATACAATTTTGTGTTTGATTCTTTTCAATTACTGTAATTATACAACTTTTTTTCTCCTTTTCTATGTTACACTGTAGTCTTCAGGGAAGATTGAATGGTGTAGTGTTGAGAGCTTGGCTCTGGCCTACGACAGAGCTTGGTTCAAACCCCAGTCCACTACTTACCAGATTGATAACCTTGGGTGAGTGACTGGACCCCTCCAGGCCTTAGTTCCTCATCTGGAGATAAGAGTGTGCCCTGCCTGGGGGCTGTGAGACCTACACTAGCACGGTTCCCAGCACACAGCTGGTGCACAGCAAACCTGAGCTGTGTCAGTTGTCCGCCAAGGCTGAACCACAGCACCTTTTGCTTAGGTGTTTCTAGCTTCTCTCTATCATAAATAGCATTGCTGGGAACATCTTTGTGTATCAACCTTATCTAAATATTATCAGAAGTTGAGTTCTTATTTTTAAAAAGAAAATACTCTAAACATTTAAAAAGTTCAACTTCTTGAAAGCTCCTGGGAAAGTGATTTCCAAAAGTATCACATCATTTTGTACTCCCATCAGCACTGTCTGAAGGCATCTATTTTTCCACCGTGTCACTGGCATAGGCCGACCCTCTGCTATTTATTCTGGCTAAGTTGATGCATGGAAAATGGCATCTTCATATTTTTATTTGCATTTCTTTGGTAACTAGTGATGTCAACCATTTTGCCATATTCAGGTTTCTTTAAAGAGAATTAAAAGAAGCAGGTATAGTAGAGGAGGGTGTAGTTTACAGCCAGGCGTGTTTATGGATGCCTGCCGGAATTCCCCACCCGGGCTCCCAGCCTGGGGTCTGAGTCCCTCTTGGATTCTGAACTTCGAATACCCCTGCTGTAAACTTCGTGTCCCCCAGCCCTGTGCAAGTAGGAAGACCTGCAAAGATGGCCGTTTGTCCACCTCAGATTCACAGCTCTAGTCCCAAGGCATCAAGACCCTCTCTCTTCCACCCAATGCAAATCCCTCTACACATGGCCCTGTGGTAAGTCCTGAACCCAGAGCCCAGACTCAGGGCCTGTCCTCAGCCACTCAGTCCCCAGGCAGCATGGCTATGTCACAAGTAGGCAGCTCCATCACCCACCACTGGCCAGGGCTGTGGAGGAGGTCTGTCTGAGACACTGCAGGAGAAAACTAAGAATTGGGGGGCTTCTTAGAGCCTGAAGGATGAATCACCCTTTGCTAGACTCAAGGACCATCTGTGAGCCTTCTAAGGACAGGGGGCTCACAGGTCTGTGCACCCCTACATCCCAAGGGCCTGGCACCATCCAAGGAAGGCAGGCAGGTTGGCACACCTAGCTACCTGGAGGCACAGAGTGAGGCAAGGGGACTTGGTGTGAAGCTGAGAGATGGCCTGGCCGGGGCTCACTACCAGGTACTGGGGAACCACTGAGGGTGTTTGGTCAGAGGAGGCCAGGATCTGAAGTGTGTTTGAGGAGGATGCTGGTACTGGTGGTCTAGAGGGGCTGGCAGATTGCCCCTGGGAGCCCCTGGGAATGCCCAGTGAGCACAGGAGAGCAGGCACAGGGGCAGAAGCCTCCGGTCGCCCTCTCTCTGTTCCCCCACACACCAGGCCAGCTGCTGCCCAACTGCAGGCTGGCCCTTCTCCAACAGCTGACTTCTACCACAAGCTGGCTGTCCCTGGACCAAGAGGACTGAAGCTGGCTTTATCAGGATAGCCCCAGTGACCCCAAGGCAAGGTTGGACTCTCCCCAGGCAGCCCTGGGCATTCCACTGGGCTCTGTCCCACACAGCACGCCAGCCGGCCAAGGAGACTAGAAAACAGAGTTGGGAGAAAAGAGTTTAAAAGAGGTGAGGGGTGAAAGTTGAGGTTTCAGAAAATCCCAATAAAAATTAAAACAAGCCATCCGTCTTTCTCACTGGCATGTTACCCTGACAGTGGCCTTTGTGGATCTTGCCCCAGTGTCTATGGGGAAGGCGACTGAAACCTAATCCAGCAGCCAGCTAGCTGCTGCCAAACCCCGACCCTGCAAGGCTGCCCCGCTTTCTGGGAGGGACCACCCCTGACAAGGCCAGCCTCTCCCGGAAGCCACCCTGACAGAGGAGGACCTTTCAGCAAGGGCAGAGAGCAGTTTGGGCTGTATTTTTCCGTAACAAATGACCAAACTCCTCCCCCTTTGGCTATTGAAGCATTTCAAAGCAATTGTAAAAATTATATGAACCCCATCGAAGAACTGTTACAACAATGTTTATACCCAGTGTTTGAAACAAAGACAATGATATTATAAATAATTGCAGATGATGAAGCTAGGCAAGAAAAAATAACATCATCAAAAGAATTTTACAAGACGGACCGTTCACAAAGATGGATGGAGTAACACAATACATTAGAAATATCTGCAATTAACATAAACACAGAGCAGTGGACAGAAACCATCTGCCCACCAGCCTACCCTGGGCATGGTCCCATGTCATCCATACAGAGTGGTGCCAGGGGCTTCTCACTGTGGCCCAGGTGACAATGTGGCCCCCAGGAAAAGGCTGGCTGGAGGTATGTGCCCTGGCCCCATGGACTGAGACCTATTTACAAGTAAGTTCATGAACAAAAGGGACACTGAGGACTGAGGAAGTATCTTTGGGGTCACAGCTTCCTCCAGGAACCTTTCCCTGACCCTAGATGGGGTTAAGCCTGGTCAGTCGTCCCCAAGGCACCCGCCGCTTCTCTGTCACAGCACTTCGACTCTGCATTGTTTCCGTGGGTGTCCCGTGAGGGAGTCCGCGTTTTCCTGCGCCTCTCAGGCCAGTGTGTGTAAGGAGCAAGGGGGTGCGGGGGAAGTGGCCTCGTGTGGTAGAGGTGCCCAAGTCCTGACCAGTGGGGTTCTCCGCCACACATTACAGCTGTGGGGCTCACGTAGCCCAGCCGGCTCTCATGGCTGTCTGAGACGGGTGTCATTGTCCCCAGTGCACAGACGAAGAAGCTGAGGGTCCGAGTGCATGTGTGTAGACAGGGACTGCCCAGAGCTCAGCTGGGCTGAATACTCTGTCCCTGGAATCTTTTTCTTGATTTTCTTAAAAAAAGACAAAAATTGTTTTTAACCATGAAAACTTTTGGCAATACAGAACGTAATGGACAACCCTAATGCCAGCAAGATCAAACCGATATGTCATGTGCTTCCAATTTCTCACCGTTTCTCTCTCTTCTCTGTCTTTAAGAAATGGAATGTTTCTGATAAAGCAAACCCCCCACACTCCCCTGTGGGTAGCATCCACTCCCCTAAGTCAGGGGCCTCGTGCCCATGATGTGTTTTTTTGTTCTCCCTCCATAAGATTGCAACCCAAACAGCTTTGTGCTTTAAGTTCCTACATACTTGGTCTCGCACCAAACCAAGTGACTTGGGGACACTTGCTGTTTTTGTTTTAGAACTTGCAATTCTAGCCAACAGTTCTTGTTGACTCATTTCACTGCTGTGCATTACCCCATAGTCCGCATGCACCTGTTCCCCACTTCTCTGCAGAGCAGTGTCAGCATTTCTCTAGATGGGCACTGGGAGTGTGGTGGTCTGGCCCTAAAGTGTGAGTGTCTGCAGACAGATGAGGGCTGGCCAGGTGGCAGTGCCCACTTACACATCTGCCAGCCTCTCCTCTGCCCTCTCCCACCAACCTCTGCCTTGCCCCACTTGCCATGTCTTACCAATTGAGAGATGCCATTGTCAGGTTTGCTAGAAGCTTGTCCTCAGCCTGATTTGTTGGAGGATCAGGATTGACCCTAAATACCAGGCCTTTGTAGGAATCCTTCCAGCCTCCCAGGCGGAGTGGAGCTGGAGGGTCTTGTTGGCTCCTACCAGCAGTGAAGGGAAACCTGGGTATTTCATCAGGAATTGGGCTCCTGGTTTGCTCTGTCCAGTGTCTGCTAGAGGCCACTTCCCATTCATAACTGAGAGTCGGACAGCTGTAGGTTCGAATGGGCACCCTCCCCCACTGTGGTCATTTCACAGATCTGGAGCTGGGACCTGGAAGCACCTGGTGGGTGCCTGCTGAGGAGTTCCTCTGCCTGAGCTCCAGTCCTTATTGTTGTTAGAAAGGGGATTACTGCTTGCTAGAAGCTGGCCTGTGGGCGGGGCCTCTCCCCAGGTGAGGATGGTTTGATCTCGGAGGAGGAGGTGAGGGTGAGCTTCTGGCAGGCAAGGCTGAGTTACAGCAGCCTGAGCAATGTCAGCCTTGGCCTTTAGAAACCAGCCTGTGACCAGTGGGGACCTTGGAGAAGCCACCCACATCTCCAGGCTCTGGAGCCTGATGCTTGTTCATTCATGCACTTTGCACCTCCCTGTGGCTCAGGCTGCCTCTGCCCTGCCTGGAGCTCTCCAGGGGAAGCCAGGCAGTCCCACAGCATTTGTGCTTCCGGACGGATGCGTGTGCAGAGCAAGAAGGCAGGGCTCACCCGGGCCTGGAGCGGACCTGGAGCACTGTTTAGGGGGCAGCATGGCAGCGAGTTCAGTGGGGGGCCAGGAGAAAGAAGTCTGTACAAAGGCCCTGTGGCTGGGCCCAGGGGTGGGAGTGAGCAGTGGGATAGGTCTGTGGCACTCACTCACACCTGGACCCGGTATTGGACTTTGTCCACAGCCTTAGGACAGGAGAAGCCACCAGAGACAGGCCTGAGCATGCATCTCTGTGAGACAGTTTCTTCCTCTAAAACAGGGTTCTAACACTCTCCCAGGTTGTTACCAAGGATAAAGCCTTGGCAGTCTGGCCTCTCGGGCCGCTAGAGGAGAGGAATTCAAGGCCTCGAATCAGAAAGCCGCCTTCCAACTCCTAGACCTTGAGGTGACTCTCCTGGGACAGTGGGGTGCCAGCTGGCCCGCTGTGAACACAGACAACAGGAGGACCTGGGGCCTTGTGCCAGCCAAGGGTAGACGGCAGCCAAGAGCCAGACGCATGGCAGAGGAGGAGGAAGCATGCCCAGAGCTGAGGCCCTGCCACTCTTGGCTGGCCCATGGTGTGCAGATCTCTGAAGACTGTACAAGCTCGGAGAGGCAGTACTGCTCCGCCTCCTCTCCCACTGCCCATGCTCACCAAGAGAACAAGGTACCAGAGGAGCTGGTGTAGGCGGCGTGTCTCTGCAGGTGTGTCTCAGTCTGCATGTGTCCACACTGTGGGTCTGTGTATGCCAGTGTGTGTGCATCTGTGCCAGTGAGTGTGTGTATCTGCCTTAGTGAGTGTGTGTGTCTGTGCCAGTGACAGCGTGTGTTTGTGTGTGTTGTTTTTTTCACAGGAGGGAGGTGAGTGAGAGGCCAGCTTCCTGACAGGGCAGTTGTAAAACATTCATAAAACTTTTATTGGACTTGCCACCCTTCCAGATAAATATTTTTCGATTTTATGGGCTTCTTTTAGGGCTCTGAGCTTAATCATGGCTTTGTAGCTGCCTTTTAAAAAAATTGAATATTGTTTTGGCAAAAGGAGCCCTCTTCCCCTCACCCTCACCAAAGGCATGCTGCACTCTGCGCTCATAAATTCCTGCCACTCTCAACTCTTGCCCTTTCTCCCTCCACATCCTCACAACCATACTAGGATGAACCTGAAAAAAGAGAAAAGAGGGAGAGGAGAGATGTGCTGGGGGCACATTGGATTCAGCTCCCCCTTGGATGTTGGTGGAGGGTCCAGACTGGGGCTCCACCTGCTGCCTCCCTGAGAGGTAGACCACCTTGTCTGACCAGAATGAGGTTTGCACAGCCCGCCTTCCCAAACCTTCCCCCCAGCCTTCTTCCTGCCCCCCAGAGGTCCTGAGTGAAGCCCCTCGTTTGCTCCCTGCTCCGATCTTTGCAGACAGCTCCTTCTTGTCTCTGAGGCCCCAGATTGGCCTCCCTGACCACCCTATCCAAAACAGCATCCCCGAGCTCTGGACTCAGTGCCATCACTGAGTTGCTCTATGGTACTTCCTTCATAGCACTTACCACTCTCAGAAATTTTCTCCTTGGTTTATTTATTGGTTGTAAGTCTGTCCCCCTTGCAAACTTAACCCATGCACTGCTGTATCCACCACACCTGGAACAGGTGCCTTGTAATTGCTCAGTAGATACGTGTAAGATATCTACTGAGCACTTACATGGTAGCTAGACATAGGTGGTTGTAATGGGGTGTAATAATAAAAATGGATCCTATTGTTCCATTAGATTAACTCACTCAGGCCTTAGAAACAGCCTGTAAAGTGCTATGGTCATTCGCATTTTTTGATGAGGAGACTGAGGCACAGAGTCAGATGGCTTATATGAAGCCACACTCCTGACCAGAGCCTAAGCCAGGGTCTGGGTCCTGGCAGTCTGGTGCTCAGCCCGAGCTCTTGGCCATTACACTTGATTCCCCAGGGAGAACAACAGGGAGACAGCGTGTGCCCTTTCAAGCTGCCGCTACCTGGACTGAATCCTGCCCAACAGACGATAGCCAGCACTTGGCCGGCGCCACCACTCCTGGCCTTCTGCCAGACCCCAGGCCAGAGGCACTGGAGCTGTAGGGCTGGAGGAAGGGACTCGGGTGCCTTCATGGATGGGCAAGGGACCTGCAAGAGGGGAGCCAGTCTCAGATAAAAGAAGCAGTGCCTGGCAGTGATAGAAAGTGGCCGATGGCCCCGGGCACAGCACAGGCCGTGAGGGGCAGCCGCAGCCTGTCCACCCACTGGTGCAGGCAGGGGATGTGAAGATAGGTTTTTCAAGACAAACTAGAAATCCAGAATTGTACGTTTAATGTCCTGAGTTTGAAGGTGAGTGAGTCATTCAGATATTTCAGAAATGCGGCAGAGCTGGTGTCCGCTCCCGGGCTGGCATTTTTCTCTTTTGTCTCTGATGAGAATGGTAGATCTCAGAAAGGAGGGCCAGGCACCTCTGCCTGTGGGCACAGAGAGAAGCAGCAGCTGCACTTCGGGAAGAGGCCTTCTTGGAAGAGGTGGCACTGAGCTCAGCCTGGCAGGGTGTGGGAGACCGCCTGGGGGAGGGTGTTTCAGGCTGGAGGGCCTCGGCATTGCCCCTCCCACTGCCCAGAGTGGTTGAACTTTGGGGGACCCAGGGCACCTTGGCTCCTGATGAGGTCAGGGTTCCCTCTGAGGGATGGCAGGTCTGTGAAGGCTTCTGGCAGGAGCCTAGGGAGCCAGCCTCCAGAAGATCTCATGGGCGCTTTGGGAGGTGCGGGGTTAGGGTGATTGGGGCTCCAGGCTCTAAGGGCAGAAAGAGATAAGAAGACCAGATACAGTAATTGAGTGGTTGCTTAGGATCCAGCCCAGCCTAGGTGACTTTGCTAATACACATAGGCCTCACAGCAACCCTGTTAAGGAGGCACGGTTGTTGCCCGTCTCCCCTCTGCATGCACAGATATGTGCACACCTGCATGCACTCATACATGCACATGTACACGCGTGCACATGTACACCAGTTGCTGGGGAGAGGGGAGAGGGGAGAGGGTACAGACCTGAGCTGACTCTGTTGTCACTCACCTGCATGAATGCAACCAAGGCTAGAGAGGAGTCGTGCGGAGCAGAGCTTCCACTTCCCCTTCAGCGGTGCTTCTGAGTCCCTGCTAGACCAAGTGTACCGGGGGTTTTCTTACTCCTCCTCCCATGGTCTGGTGAGGGGCAGCCTGGGAGGCAGTGTTGCTACCCGTTTCACAGAGGACATAACTGACTTTAGAAAGGTGCGGGGCTGGCCCAGGGTTGCCCTCACAGTAGCAGCAAAAGTAAAGTAGGGCCCCAGGCCTCCCTGGGGTTTTGTGTGACTGTGAGGAGGAGCAGTACTGAATGTCCTCCTACACTGTGACTTCTCCAAACCCCACAGTGCTCAGAAATCAGAAAAGAGCACCAGGTGGCAGGGGCACAGCGTCCAGGCTCTCCACCCCAGCCCAGCTCCCTCCTCCTGCGGCATCTCCCTGGGCCACCCCGAGGTGTAGCAGGCAGTCTGGATTCTTCTAGGCTCTCCAACAGCCACCAAGGTCCCCCAGTCAGTGGCCGCTGTAGCTCAGACAGCTTTTTGGGTGGGCCTAGCAAACTAGAATGCCGCTAGGGCCAAGCAAGCAGCACAGGTGAGTGGCCCTGCGGAGGACTACAGTGGGGAGCACTGGCCACAGTGCTGGGGACCGAGCCCTGTCTGAAGGAGTGGCCCATGCTCTCCTAGACCACATGTTGCCCTGGGAATGCAGACCCACATTTTTCAGTGTTGGCAACTGATCCACTGTTTTTAAAGAACCTTTAGGGACCTAACCTGACTCACAGACAGCCAGATTATGACGGCAGCTATAGAGATTGCAGGGTATCCTCCCACAAGCTCGGTGAGCCTGCTACAAGTCAGCTCCCCTGACAATAGTGACACTGCTGTTTACCAGGTGCTGTGCATGCACTGACTGTTTCACATGCACTCGTTGACTCTTGGTTCCCTTTCCACCCTCAGGCAGGGCGCCAGCGGGCTCTGAGGCTGACACTGAGCTCAGCATCCCCAACTCTCTGGCCTGTGAACAGGCAGGCTGGTCTGAGAGCCCACTAAGGAGGAAAGAGCAGGACAGTAAGGCCACTGTGCCACCATTCAGACTAGACCAAGGGCTCAGAGCTCCAGCAGCACATCAACCTATTCCTTGCCTGCCCCTGCCCTCACAGCTCTCACTGAGGCCTGGTCCCTGTCCTGTAACAATTATCTAAGACTGGCTCAGTGGCCACTGTGTTCCAGGAGCTGAGCAGGATCTACTAAAGGCATGATCCTGCCCTTTAGGAGATCTCTTGTTTGAGAGAGGTATGTGTGTGTGTGTGTGTGTGCGCGCGCGCGCGCGCGCGTGTGCACGCACATGTTGTACATGCCTACATGTGTATGCATGCACATGTTCGTGCTTCTCTGGCAGCATTGGGCTCACCATCAGTCAGGCACAAAGGGGCCTGTGCGGTGCTGTCTGAGAGGAGATAGTCCTTTCCCCCAACTACCTGGAAAAGAACTTGGGTCCTTCCAGATAGTAATGAGGACATGTGATTACTTCTCTACCACTGACTCTGTGACCGTGGGAGAGTCACTTTGTGTCCCTGGGCCTCAGTTTCCCTCTCAGTGATAGAGTAGATAGTGTGCCCTCCTCATGTGAGTTGAGGAAAAGTACTTTTCCAATCCTTCCTGGGCCAGGCCCTGTGTCAGGCTCCAGGATCTAGTCTCTGCCCTCAGAGAGCTGCAGTCGGTTAGAGAAGTGAGCTCCCTTCAGGTACACCTGTGACGGAGGTCGTGCGGGGTCGGACCAGCGCCTGAGGGTGGCCTGGTAGTTGCCAGGCCTTGGTACAGCAGAAAGGAGTCTGGCTCTGAAGCCCATCCCCTCACCCTGTGTGCCTCGGTTTCCTTGTATGTAAGTAGGCACCCAGGGAGTGGTTGTGGAATTTGGAGCACTGTTATGTAGGCTCTGAACAGGGCCTGGCATATGGCAAAGGCATCGCCAATGTTGGCTGGCATTGATGTTGGTGTTTTTGTGATTGTGGGGAACTGGCTGGGGAGCAGTATGGGTCAGGCCTGCTGCATACAAGACAGTCTTTCCGCTTCAGACTTCCTCTCTGTTGTTTGGGCCACTTCAGCATCTATCTGGGCAGTGGCCACGGCCATTGTTTTCCTATCCCACACCCACTGTTAGGACCCAGAGCATAGCGGCCCCCTGGGCTCATCCCTGGGAATTTCTGGAGATGAGGTACCCACCCCATGCTGCCAGAGTTGGGGTGTCCCCCAGCTATGCCACACCCTTGCCTTTTGCCATCTTCTCCCCTCCCCCCTCAGAGGCAGCTTTAGTGCCTCCCCCTCTCCCCCCGCCAACCCACAGCATTGCTCCCAGAGAGAAACAGCAGGTCCCTGGGGTGGCCAGGCCCACAGACAGACTCCCAAGCCTGCAGCAGGCTGAGGGCTTTGGGAAGCCCCAGGCCTGAATTTGAATCACTGCTCCCTGACCAGCTATGCAACCTTGGGCAGTCACCTCCCCTGCTTAGAGACTGACTTACAGGATATCCACTGACTGTCAGCCCACCTCACCCAGCTCTCCCTCCCTCAGAGCACAGCAGGGTTCCAGCCAGGCCCAGGCCCTACACGCCAGCCTGCCCTGCTAACCAGGGACTTTGTCAAACCTCAGCCCAAGGCTCAGCCAGAAAGAGTCCCCAGGAGCACTTCTGCCCTGGGTTACCTTTTGGAAGCCATCACTCTGAGGCAGCGCAGCTCCATCCCTGGGTTGCAGGGCCCCTGCCCCTACCCAGCACATCTGCCATTCATGGAGCACCTGGCCCATCCCCCTGAACAGGCAGGTGTCCACATGGCCGTTCCTGCCTGTGCATACAGGGAGCATGAGCGGAGAGGAAAGGATGAGGGGAGAGGAGAAAGCCTCCAAAGCTGGCTGGGCTCAGCATGTGGGACAGCAGGCCAATGAGCTCCCGTCTCCTCCCCAGCCCAGCCTCCTCTGATGTCCTGCTCCCCCGGTCTCCTGTAAACTGACAGGGCCTGCCTCTGCTACCTGGCTCTGGGAGGGCGATGAGGAGCCAGGCTAGCAGATGGGTGAGCTCTGACCCCCTGGGGAAGAAGATTGCCCTTGGGAAAGAGCCAGCTCTCGGGACCCAGCCACTGGCAGACGAGATAGAGTACAGGTGGCTGAGGCTGCCAGCAATGCCCTTTCCTAGAGCTGCTGGCCACTGCTGCAGCCTGTCTCCTGGGGACACGGGGTCTGGATGTGGGGCAGAGTGTGTAGAGTCTTGGTCCTCATGAAGGAGGGAGGCCAGGAAAGTATCAGAGGGGCTGAACCAAGATGCTAAGTCTATTGCTGAGAACTAAAGCAAAAGTAGGGCTTGCCAGGTAGATAGCATCATGGGTACCCCAGGCTGCAGTAGCACCTGTATAGAGCCAGGGTAGAGGTGAGTGGTGGGGCCTGTGTAGGGCTGAATAGTCGGACTCTGTGCAGGGCCTAGTGGTGAGCTCTGTACAGGGCTGAGTGGTGGGTCCCTGTGCAGGGCCTAGTGGTGACCTCTGTGCAGGGCTGAGTAGTGGGTCCCTGTGCAGGGCTGAGTGGTGCTGGTGAGTAAGGTTGAGTCTGCAGGAGTCATTTGGTAAGGGGCTGCTTAGAGGAATTTGGACACCCACTGAGGAATGGCTAGAGATATCTAAGCTGTGAGAGGTGATCAGGTTTTGTTCTAGAGGAATCTCTTTGACAACAGACCCAAGGGCAGATGAGAAGAGGGAGCTAGTGGGAGAAAAACCTGGTGGCTCATGCCAGGGGGTCAGTACCGTGGTTTCGGTGCCAAGAACCTACTCCTGCAGGACCTGCTGGCAAGCCACCAAAGACGCCAGGGGGGCTCCCCTGTCACAGCTGTGAAGCTTCAGGTGAGGGTTTGAACCCTTCCTGGGCTTCCAGGCTGCACACCAGGAATGGCTTTAGTGACCTGTTTTCAGGGGGGCTTGGCCCCATCCCAGGTGAGTGCCATGCCTGCCCTGGGCCTCCACCAAGAGGGATGGACAAGAGCCAATGTTGGATGGAGTTGGGTAGTTCAGAACCATTACCAGCCCCACAACAACTGTGGCTGTCCCCCACCTCTCCACCCTCTCCCATCGTGTGAAGCAAATTTTCCTTTGCTTCAGCTGCTCCTCTAATAACTGAGCCCCTGTCTGGTTCTCTAGATCAAGTCATTTTCTATATCAGAATGGTTCTGTTTTTGCCTTAAAATAAAATCATTCTTCCACATAATGCACTGGCTTTCCCTCCCCACGCACCCCCAATCTCCAAAGCCTTGACTACATTTTAATTTTCATTTACACGGCGTGGCAAAGATTTCTGCAAAGCATCCTTTTTTGTTTTAGAAGAATTCATCATTGCTGCTAAGGAGCTTAATGTAAATTAAAGGAGGAATTAAGCAACATTAAGACATCAAAATGGAGGTGCAGATGCTCACTGCCTCACCTCCCCCCCCACCCCCCACAGCAGAGGGGCCGCGTGGAGCCTGTTGAGTGTGCGCTAGAGCTAGAGCTTCAGAGAGCGTGCTTCCACAAAGGGCCTGTTCTGTCTCCTGCCTTCCCCTAATTCCCTTTGCTGCAGGGTCAGCGGAGTGCACGTCTGATAAAAACGTAATCACCTTATCTTTTTAAAGCAAATTGCATCTTTGTTTATATACGGGGTCCATAGCAAGAAGAGAAAGAAGGAAAACCAGGCAGCCCTCCACTCCAGCAGGATGCTTAAAGGCTTCAGCTCCCAAAGATAAATTCAGAAAACCAGACCTGTCCAGGAGATGGCAGAGGATTCCAGTCTCCGGGAGCTCAGGGACTCAGCAGGAGTGAGCCCACTTTCTCTGCACAAGGGGCACTCACACTGGCCCCTGCCGCCCACCCAGCTCTCCCTAACCACTTGGCAATCCCAGCGCTGCACAGCCCTCTCCATCCCTGCTGGCTCTGTCAGGGCTAAGCTTTTACAGGGCCCACACTGCCCTGGCCGGCTGGCAGGCAGAGGGAGCGGGGTTCAAACCTCAGTTCGCCACTGACTGCTATGGGCCGTGGCAAGTCCTCGCACTTCGATGCCTCGGCTGGTCACCTGCAGGATGGGGCGACAACAGCAGGCCTGTGCTTATCAGACATGACTGGGTCCTGCCCTGGCCCATTTCTGCCCCCTGGGTCCCCTCCCAGCCAGGCCCACCTCCGGCCTCACCCCCAGCAGCACATCCTGCACAGATTGCCACGTTAACCACATGGGAGGGGTCTCGTCAGGCCCTGTGTTGCCAAACTTCCTGTGGTCCCCTGTGACCTATTTGGGCAGCGTCATAACCAAGGGCATGTGGGCAGAGACCCTCTCTCTAGGTGTAGTGTGATTCTGGCGCTCACCGTTGGGGGCTGCAGCTTGTTTCAGGGACCTCAGCCGTAGTGCTCGGGACCCCCTCACTGAGGGAGGACCCTCCTTTGGGCAGCCCCACCTGCTCACAGGTCAAGTATCCAGTCCAGACTCAAGGTCTGGCTGAATTCAAGGTCTTCTGTCCACCCCAGCCAGGCCACCCCATATGTCACCCTGCCCAGCTGCCAGGCATGTCCCTCTGAGCCCACAGCCCATCTCGTCATCACCACAGAAAGGGCCCTGCCCCTTGGCCTGGCTCTCTTTCTGCCCTGTCATTTCAGCTCTCTCCAAAGCTGCCCTTTCCAGGAGGGGGAAGTGCTGGAGTGACTAGAGTTAGCTACAGCCCATCAGGCCACCAAGGGGGCCAGTGACCCCTAGCTGCTTGCAAGGGTTCAGTTCCCACTGGGAGGATACAAGCCACCCACCAGCATGGAGGCCCCTTTTCCAGTCTGGCCCCCAACATGAAAGCGACACCAGCAATTGGAGGCAATTTGCCGGCCTTTGATGGCCATGTCAGGGCGGCACCCTCAGCCAGGGCTTGGGAAACAGTTGTGCTTCCCACATTCTTCCCTGATTACCCCCAGCCTGAGCCAAGACCCAGCAGCCTCCAGCCCATTGTGCCTTTGTGTGGAGCTGGCACTCAGTGAGAAAGGCCAGCCGGGCCCTGGGAGAGTGTCCCCAAGAAAAGCCACGGGCAGCACCGTCACCCCAGGGTCACATCAGCCCGCCCCCACTGCCTTCTTGGTTTGGGCTCATCCAGAGTAGAGCAGGACCCTGGCTGCAAGAACCCCTGGTTTGGGAAGAAAGAGCAGAGGGTGTCTGCTGAGGCCCCGTGGAATGATGGCCACAGTGTGAACTGTATACACGTAGTACACTTCCCCTCGTGCTCACCCTGCAAAGTGGGGAGCCAGGCTCCAGACCACGTGGGGTGGGGTGGAGGGGCTGCTCTCTGAGCCTGGGCTCCTCCCTGGGCCACGGCTTGCAGACTGGTATCCCTAGTTCTGGAGGCACGTGCTGTGTGGGAGCACTTCTCTTCCCTCCATGCCCTGCACTCCTGGATGAAACTGTGCTCACTCCCTTTGTTTTCATCCAGCAAACCTGCCCTAAGCCCTGTGCCCTCCCAGGGAGATAGTGGCTGAGCAGGAGCTGGCCATACAGGAAAGGCAAGAAGGGGGTTTCTGATAAAGGGAGTGTGTGTTAGGAGGCCCTGCTTAATTCCTTTTGGTTGGAGCTAGAAGCGTGGTTGGAGATAGGGGTGAGGAGTGAGCAGGGGTGAGGCACAGAGGAAGGCACACGGTAGGTGATGCAGGGCCCCGGCTACCAAATAAGAGGACTCTGCTGCTGGTGGTGGGGCCAAGCCCAGTTGGTGATTAGAGCAGCCCCTCCGCTGTGGGGGAGAGGTCAGAGAGAGGCAAAGGTGGGGAACAGAGGTTGGGCCTGCAGGAGAGGTTGTGGAGGGCGAATTCCTAAGCCTGTGCCTCTCAGTTACTGATCTTGATGCAGCAACAATGTCAGAAACACACACTTCTAATGTCAGGAAGTGGCCGCCGGGAGCATCACCTGCCCCCGGGGTTCTGCTCGGGCCCCATCTTTCACTGAGCAGAGCCGAGAGCTGCAGGGACCATACCATGGCCTAGAGATGGCAGTGGGCTTTCTGGCCCACACAGCTCTGAGAGCCTTCACCACCTGCCCTCCCTCCCATCCCTAGGGGGCCTCCCCATCTCGCTGCCTCCCCAAGTGCCCATGGACTCAGCAGCCAGACTGTACTGGGTGGGCACTGCCTCCTCTGGGCTGGGACATGTGTGTGGGAGGACATGCCAGGAGCCCTGTAGTAGGTGGCCCTGTGAGGACCCAGGATCATGACAGAAACCTTGGGAAATAGAGAAAAGTAGAAAGAAAAAGAAAGGATTGCTTGTCACTGCACTATGGACCCCAGATGGCCTTCTAGTCTCTTCTTTCTGCATCCAGAGCTGTAGCAGAACTCTTGCAAAATTTTTTATTCCTGCATTTTTTAAATTAACATTATAGCATCAGTCTTTGTGTAACTGTAAACTCTTCTCAGGTACCACTTTTCATCTCCCAGAATACCTTGCCACAGCAGATGCATGCTGGTCCTGTCCTGACGGCCCTCCTCTTAGTCTCCCTGGTGGGCACGCTCTCCCTGGTGCGCACACAGACCTGGGTCAGGTGCCGCGCTGAGTCAGTCCATCTCCGTCTCTCCAGAGCTGAGGGACGTGGGCCAGTTACTGTTCTGGGCCTGTTTCTTCCACACTGCGTTGTGAAGATCAAGTGCCCCAATGTGTGGTGACACAAATCTCAGCTTGCTTGATAGACCTGGACTCCTAGAAGTGGGTTGCTGGGTCCTTGCTGTGACCATCTGGGGAGCATAGCAGCTAGTTCATGCCCAGTGGGCCTTGTCCAGGGCTGATTCATTCAGCAGTGTTCTTGGAGCCCCTGCTACAGGTGATTGTTCTAGGCACTGGGCTTATAGCGTGAATGGAGAGACAACAGTCCCTGCCAGGTAGGATTTATATTTTAGCAGAGGCAGACGACCAACATCAAACGAGGAAATAATAGCATATGTTTGAAGGTGATAATAGCTTGGGAAATAGAGCGGGGAGGGTGGTTAGGGCAGCAGGGAGGTGACAGTGACGGTGACGGGGAAGGCCTCACCAGGAGGTAACATGTGCTCGGTGATTCCAAGAAGGTGAACCTGAGAGCCATTGGAGCTCCTGAGGAGGAATCTTCTAATGTACAGGCCCAGGTTGGGAGTGTGCCTGGTGTGTTGGAGCATGGGGGGCGATGGGGGAAGTTTAAGATGCAGTATGGGCCAAGTCACATGGGAAGAGGCGGGCACAGAAGTCAGAGGCCAGGAGCCATCCCAGGAGGGGCCACACACTGCTGCTCAGCCCACATGACCTCCCAGTGGGAGGTCCCTGAGAGAGGATGGCAGTTCCATGAGAACGGGACAGCCCTACCTGCCTCTGTGTCCCCAGGCCTACAGGAAACACTTAGGGACCACTGGGCAGACGGGCAGATGGCACTCAGCCACCACCCTCACCACTCTGACCCCCAAATTGGCCAGAACCCTCTCTGTTTTGGGTTCCTGCAGAGCAGGGCACACGAGGCGCCTTGTAGATGTGGTATGCTGTGGGCCACACACCTTCATCCACCCTCGAGTGTCACACTCATTCCCACCGAGCCCTCGGCACTCAGACCCTTGCCCAAGATCTCCGTGTGGCTGGCCCAGTTCCAGCATTCTTCCTCAGGGAAGTCTGCCCTCGGCACATGGCACCTGGCTGCCCTCTGCTCCCAGGGACACAGTGGTTTTGTTTCCTTGATTGTCTGTGGCTCTCTGGACTGTCTTGCTGGCTTGATTACTATCTGCCCTTCTCAGATTAGTGAACTTCGTGGGGTTGGGGTCCTGGTCTGCATGTTCACCACCAGTGTTTCCCAGCCCTGGAGCGTCCGGAAGTGCTTTCAAGTGAAAGGCGGGGGCAGGGTGGGCGAAGCTGGGCATGGCTCAGGACTGAGTGCCCATGAGCTCCAGCACCCAACACTCTGGCCTGCCCTTTACTTCCTTCCATTTGCCATTGGTTAAGGAAAAAAGGCCACTGTGAACAAAGCAGTTCCCAGTGACATTTGCCATGAATCCAAACAGCCCAGTAGCCCCAGTGGACAGGTCTGTGTGGGTCAGGCTTCCTGGGCATTGTGTCCAGGCCACCCTGGACTGGATAAGTGGTAAACAGGCCTTGCCATCTTAGAAGAGCAGTTAAATGGCCACGTCTCTCCCAGTGCCAGATAGATTTTCTGGCTCTGCCTTCTTTGGGCAGGGGAGGTATGCGCTGTATGTAACGAGAGCCATCTCAGGCAAGGTGGGCCGCCAGTTGGGCCACGCCTGTCTCCCAGCCAGACGCAGACACCGGGGAGCCCCCTTCCTCTTCAGCCATCAGACCTCCTGGCACCAGAGGGAGACAGGCCGCCCATGTCATTTGTCAGCGTCTGGTGCCGGCCACCTTCTCTGTTTGCAGAAGGAAGGCCCGATACCTGCAGGCCTGGCATTTGCTCATAGGGGCTGGCCCGGGGCCATTCTCAGAGGTGCGCAGATCAGCCGGGCGTGGAGCCTGTGATTAGATACCTTGCCGCCCGGCAGGAGGGAACCTTGCCTCTCTACAGGCCCCCAAGGCCTGTTGCGTCCTGGAGCCCCATTAACATCAGCTGTGTGCCCGGCCGGCCTTCCCGGGTGAGGCAGGCTTCGAAATGGCTGGCAGTCTCCTGTGAAGAGGAAGGCCGAGTCCCTCCTCCCAGTGGGTAGGGCTGTTCTTTACTGACTCCATAGGTATCCCTTGAACCAGTCTCCTGGGCACCTTTTTAAATGTCAGAGCTGCAGGGCCGGTAGAAGATGTTCTCACAGAACCATTTTTAGGAGTCTGCTTACGGTGGACTCCTCCTGGAGTGATGGGCTAGCGGGCAGTGGCCTGCATTTGCCACTGGATGCTGGTCCAGGGATCACATCTGGCTCTTCTCGGCTCACAGTGGGGCCTTGAGTATGTCACTGCCCTTTTGAGGCTCCGCTTTCCCATCTGCAGATTGAAAGGTTTGCTGACAGCATGGAGTTCCTGGTTGAAGCAAGAGCTAGCCTGCCCGCCCCTGCCGCCAGCCCTCCCTCCCTGGTCGAGACGCAGGCCGGGTCCTCTCAGCACTGAAGCTTGATGCCTGAGCTCCACGGCTGGCTTCTCTGTGGAGCTAACCCAGCAAGACCAGGCCAGCAGACAGAGCAGGGTGTGCAGGGAGGGGAGCCCTCAGCCTTGTGCTTATCCCCAACTGTCTGCCAGCTCTGGGCACCCAGCCTCTAACAGCACCTGTTGATGCAGCCCCTGCGAGTAAATCAGAAGTGGGTGTCCTCTCTGGGGGACGCGGAGGCCTATCAGGATCCCTCATTTGGGAAGCAGGTTGTGGGCTTGCGCTCACCAGATTATCAAGGCTTCAGACCCAGCTCCCCCAGCAGAAGTCCCAGGCACTGCCACCTGCTGGGCCTCCCTGCCTCATGCGCGTCTCCTGGTGCCCCCTCAGCTCAGCCTTGCCACAGCCCTGCCAGCTTGCTCCCACCAGGACGCCCTAGTAGGGTTGTGGTGCTCACAGAGGGTGAGTGGTGGTTCCAGGGCACTCCCCTGATGTCGAGCTGAGATGGGGCCTGGCCCCTGTGCTCAGGGCCAGGAGGTGGTCTCGCCCTGCCGGCAGCCCACAAGGAGGCTACAAGCCCCTGAGCCCTGCCAAGCATGCTCAATGGTTGAAGCGTCGGTCTGCACACTGGAGGGTCATGGGTTTGATTCCCGGTCAAGGGCAGGGACTTGGGTTGTAGGTTTAATCCCTGCCTCCCGTTGAGGCCTGTGTGGGAGGCAACCAATTGATGTGTCTCTCTCACATCTATGTTTCTTTCTCTGTGTGTGTCTCTCACTCTCTCTCCCTTTCTCCTCCCTTCCACTCTCTCTTAAAAAAAAAATCAATGGGAAAAATGAGTGAGGATTTTTTAAAAAGACAAACACCCGAAAAAGAGTACTGCAGCCTGGTGTTTCAGGATGATTGCAGCAGGAAGGGACAGTCCGTGCAGAGGCCCAAGTGGGACCGGAACCCAGGAGCAGTCCTGTGTTCCTCGAACTGTACGGAAAGCACCACAATAGTGGTGGGGGGGCTGGGGGAGTCGGGTGGGCATCAGTCAGGTGTCAGCAGGAAATGGCTGTCTGCTCAGTAGCCTGGCCGGAGGGAGCGGAGGATCTGTGCCGAGGCGTGGGTGGGTAAGATATGGAGAGTGAGGAGGCCGTAGGGCACGGAGACAGCATCTTCCAACAAAAGTTCTGCCCAAAAGAGGGGGGTCCACACGCCAGCTGCTCTCTCCTCCGCCCTCTGATAGCTAGGGCGCCATACGCTAAACCAGAGAGCACAGGGGCCCACGATGTCCTAGGGAAGCCAGCCTCCCAGGCCACAGAAGGGCGAGTGAAGAACACCTACGCCAGCGGGCCTCAGTGTCGGGGTGCGGGTCTCAGCATGAGTGTGTTGGAAAGTAACAGAACCCTTCAGTGCAGAGGAAGGACATGGCCACTGGGCATAGGGTTGATCCCCATGGAGGGCGGAGTGCAGGGCGGGTGGATGGGCAAGAGACCCAGAGACCAAGATGGGAAGCCCTGCTGAGCTCCAAGCTGGATGGACCTGGGGCATGGACTAGCACAGGGGAGGGGCTGGCATGCAAGGATTTAGGGGGCAAAGGGGACTGCAGGCCTTGGGTCCGTTGGCTGGGGAAGGAAGCAGAGGGACCTTGGAGTCCTGGCTCAGCCTAAGGGAGTGTGAGGGTGGGCCAGTCCAGGTGCCCATCCGGGTGGCGAGTGGGCCAGCTGAGGAGTGGCAGATGGCAGACTTTCCCTCTGTGCCTTGCAGGTGGCCTCGGCCCGGAGTCTAAGAAGATCCTGACACCCGCACTCAAGAAGCGGAGTCGGGCCAGCAAAGGGGAGATGGCCAAGCAGGAGGAGAGTGCGGAGCGGCAGGAGCCTGCGCAGCACGTGACACTCAGCCTGTCTTTCAAGCGTTATGTCTTCGACACCCACAAGCATATGGTCCAGTCTCCCTGAGTGGCCCTGGGCCACCTTGCCTGGGCCCAGGCTGGACCACAGTGCCAAATGCCCAACCAGACATGCCTCAACCTCCTGCAGTCTCCCCACAGCTCCACAGGCAGCAGGCCCCCGGGCCCGGCGTTCAGCAGGTGGCAGTGCCCCACCCTGCACCCTCCTGCTGAAGGACAGCACCCAAGGAGGAAGGGGCCTCAGCTGGAGAGGGACCCAGACATCAGGCAGCTGGGTACTTGCCAGCTGCAAATAAATGTCTCGTGGTGGCCCCTCACTGCTCATCTCTCTGTGTTTTTATCTGAGGGTTCCCCCACCACCAACCACCCAGGAATTTCAGGGAACCACCAGGGCTCCTGCAGAGGGACCCAGCTCAGAGTCCAGTGAGCTGAGAAATCCACAGGGTGCTGGGCCCCTAGACAAGACTGAGTGGCCCCATAATCTCCTGGGCCTTCAGGGGACATGGGGGTTCTCTGGGCAGCCAAGGCCAGGAAGGACATTCAAGGGATGTCAGGGAGCATGGGACACCGGGCCAGGGCATTGGCTGGAGGGTTGCTCATTCATCCCCACTCCAGGAGTTCCCACCCTCTCCCCCGAGTGTGGAGTGAGGGCTGGTAAGAGCCCTGCACAGAAGCATGCTGCAGGCCAGGGTGTAAGCCTTGCCCTGCTCCTGTCCCTGCACCACAGGCCACCCCACCTGGAGGCCAAGCTGCTGACACTCGGCAAAGGGGGCATGGCGACCTGGCTGAGGGGAATCAAAGCTTTTAGAGACTTCCGTGGGACGAACAGATGTTCCAGCGTTCCTTTATTTGGCCTCCAGACAGACGCAGAGGCCACCCTTTTATCCCGGTAATCAGTGCATTATGCTTTCATTTACAAAAATGACATTAACTATACGAACAGGGACAGGTTCCGATCAAATGGTCTGGCGGTAGTAAGCCCTGGAGCTCTGGCAGAGAGGAAGGGGTGGTGCTGCAGAACACACTGTCCTGGGCGCGGTGGCGGCAGGCAGCCCTCATCCCACGCCAGCGGCAGGGCAGGGCCCCTCGTGAGGGTGCAGGTGAAGGTGGCAGGCCTGCGCCCCTCGCTGACCCTCAGAGGGACCCCGACCTCAGGGGGCAGCAACAGTGGAGGGTGGGGTGGGCAGGGAGTGTCCAGGTCCGGCCCCTCTTCCCCCTGCGCTGGAAATGAACCCGGAGGAGTTTGGGGGAGCGAAGCAGTGCCCTGACCACAGCTCCTGCTGCTGTGGAGCTCCCCAGGGATTCGACCTCCAGCTCCTGGGAGCTCGCTGCTGCCACCTAAGGGGATGCCTCCAATAACGTCAGGGTCCTGTTGTGTGGCCCTCTCCTCCTCCCCCGCTGCAGGCCAGGCTCTGGTCCTCCATGTGTAACCTCCACCCCCACACCACAGACCAGGTCCTGGGCTGGCCCTCCCCATGGCCATGCAGCCCTTCGGAGTGAACGCAAATGATCGCAGCTGGGGTCCCTCAGGACTTTCCTCCATCCACCATCATTCTCAGGCCAGAGCCTCTAGGTGCCCCACCCCAGTCAGGCCAAGTCCTCCCTGACCAAGGGTGTGAGGCCCAGCCTCCATCCAGGCTCCCTCTAGGGACCCTGCAAGTTAGGACAAAGAGTAGCTTGAGCTCAGCTGAAGGTCCCTGTCCTGCACAGGTTATGTGACCTTGGCCACGTCACTGTCCCTCTTTCTAAGTGAGGGGTCATGTGACCCAGTGGAGCCACCCCTCCCAGTGGAAGGGTGCTTAGTAAGCAGGAACTAGTTCTGGGACAGATCCATGGGGGTGGGGATATGAGCCGACATGGTGAATTCGAGCCACTGCCTGGGTTAGCCCTGGCCCCTCTAGCCCTGTGACCTTGGGCCAGCCCCAAACCTCTGTGCCTGTGTGTCCCCATGTACAAAGTAAGAATAAAAGCAGCTGTTCTGCTCAGTGGTTAGAGAGTCAGCCCGAGGACCAAAGGGTCTCGGGGTCCATTCCTGGTCAAGGGTACATACTTCAAACCTTGATTGCAGGTTCCCAACTGAGAGCTGAGGGGCCTGCAAACCCCTTAGGGGTGGTGCAGGCAGCCCCAGACCCAGCACTGCCATGTTTCCAGGATCTCTGTGCGGGTCCCCATACTCACCCATCCCTTCCTCCCCACCTCACACCTCCCCTGAAGACATCACCCCTCCAAGCCCAGAGAGGGCGGGAGCTCAGGTGGAGGACACAAGGTGAGAGGGGAAGAGACAGCTGTGCTGTGCCGCAGGGAGAGGCCGCCCAGAGTACAGATGGGCCTCCATCAGGCCTGGGACCCACTGAAGCCTGAGCGCCAGTGAGCCAGGGGCCGCCAGGGCTCAGCCTCTGAGGGGAAGCGACTGGGGCTGTGGGCAGGAGGGGCCTGCCCAGCCTTCTGAGGGCTGTCCCCCTCCCCTGGCTATGCTGTGCTAAGCCCACCACAGCCACCGCCGTACACACAAACTCACTGAATCTGCTTGTAGGGGTGCCTGGGAGGTGTCGCTCCATTTTACAGGTGGGGGTGGGGGGACTGGACCCGCTGGCCCAGCCCTTGCCTCGGGTGGAACCGGGGTTTGAACCTAAGTTCTGGATGACCCTGGAGTTCCCCCTGACGGTCGTGCCTTGAGTGTGCCCTTAGGACAAGGTGCCTCTGGACCCTGCTTTGGACCCAGGTGTCCGTGGCT
>NW_005871138.1:720051-742933 GCF_000147115.1 Myotis lucifugus
TGTGGGAGAGATGAAGAAGAGAATGTTGGGTCCCGGTGTGCATAGGGAGGTGACCCAGTGTGCAGGGCCAGTTTGTTATTTGGGCTGCAGGGGCTTGCAGGGAGGTGGGGCCTCTTCCTCAGGTCTTGGTAGGTTGGGAGGGGGCCCCTCACCCCCTTCCCCAGACCCAGAGCCCCCCTGTGGTCCTGGACCCTCTCGGTGCCAGCTCTCCCTGGGTTGGTCCAGCCTTCTCTGCCTGATCGGCGGCCACCTGGGATTCAGCTTTTCAGGTTCCCTTTCAGAGACCAAGGCCACCGCTGATGACCTGCAGGAGAGATGCAGCCATGGGTCCCCCATCTCCCCCAGCCCCTGCTGGGCCTGCAGGAGCCTCCACACAGGTGGCTCTGATCAAAAAGCGCAGTTGCCGCCTGGCTGATAACAGAGTCCAGCTAGCCACTAATTGGCCCAGTTCAGCCAGCACTGGGAGGCAGCACAGCAGGTGGGGGCACGCTGTGTGCTCCCTGAGGGTGGCTGACCCCAGCTCTGGGCTTGCAGGCTCTGCCATGGGAGCCTGTGCTGCTACTGAGCCAGCAGTAGAGGAGCTATGGCAGCAGGCTGGGCAGGCGGAGCCTCGAAGCTGTTATAGTCCTGAGGGCACAGGTGGGGAGACTGTCAGTCAGGGTTTCAAGAGACCCTCTGGCCCCCAACTTCCGCTAGCTCTAGACACTCAACACTGCCTCCCCACCAGAGGCAGAGACGGGGTTTGGAGGTGACCACCAGGATCGTTGATTGGCTGAACGAGCCTGGGGGAGGGCGCCATTCAGGCTAAGGCCCTGGAGGAGGAAGGGGACAGCTGGGAGGTTTGGGGTTCAGCACAGGAGTGGAACATGGGAGTCGGGATGGGTTGGGGAAGAGGCCCAAAACCGATGACTCCACATTTATCAGCGCCTCCTGTGCGGGCCGAGGGCACAGCCCAGTGCTCGCTGATGTGGCTGGGCACCAGCAGCCTGGAGGCCACCCCCCCACAGTCCCGCGAAGTGGCCTGCAACCCTGTGCCCAGGCTTGTCCTCTGGGCAGTGCTTCTGTCAGGCAGGATGGGCTACACCCCACCCCACCCAACGCTGCCCAGGCCAGCAGGTCCGAGCTCCTGTGCCTGGAGTCTCCCATGTGCCCCACCACAAGGTGTTGCTCAATCCCCGCACACCCTCCAGGTTATCACTGGGTCTGGTGGGGAGGCAGCGCAGCACAGAGAAACGGCCACTTCCTGCGGCCATAGCTGCGGCTCCAGATAAAGGCCAGCCAGAAGCCCAGGCCAACCTGAGAAGGCTGGGATAAGGGGCCAGTTTCAGCCACCTGTCTCACCCCTGAGGGACACCCCACTGACTCAGCCCTCAGCCTCTGGGCTTCCCACAGATCACCACCTGGGCGGGGCAGGCCTCGGGCTGCTAACTGCCACCTCACTCCCATGGGCCAGAGCCTCTGCTCCCTCTTCACTGAGGCCCCCTGTTGAGGCGGGTGACCAGTGAGGGTCCCTGTGTCACCTCTGTCACAGCCGTGCTCGCTGGGCTGACCAAGGGGCCATCTGAGCCTGTGGTGAGGCCTGTGCACTCTACCTTCCAACACACCCTCCTTCCATTCCTCCTTCCAGCCTCTGCCTCTCCCCCCCACATCCATTTCTCTCTTGTCCTTCATGGTGAGCCTGGCTCCAACCACAGTCCATTCACTTGTCCCACCTGCCAGCCCCCGAGGCCAGGGCCCGGCCCTGGGCAGCAAACCACAGGGGGGCAGGTTGGAGGTGGAGCTGGGGGCATGAGTCTGTGGCCTGAGACCTGCAAAAGCACCTGTGGAGTCCACTGCACTCTCTCCTTGCATTTTCCACCTGCACCTGCACCTCCACCCCCTGGCCCATCCTGCAGCTCTGCCAGGCCCCTCCTCCTCCCGTCTCTTAAGTTCCTTCTAGTGGGTGAGAGGGACTGGGAGGCTTTCGGCTGGGGATATAAAAGGTAGGGGCAGACCAGGTGGGGTGCAAGAACCACACCTTCCCTTGAAGCTAGGAGACGCCTTGGAAGCCCCACATTTCCCAAGGGTCCGAGGTGGGGCTCAGACCAGGCCACGGAAGCCAGCATCCTGGCCCTTCATCTGCCCTCTCAGTTCAGTACCCAAGCAGGACCTCCAAGCCAGTCCCTCACCCTGTCCCTGTACTGTCACCCTCACCATGGCTAAGCCCGCCAGCACCTGAGACCACCACCTCCTCCTTCACCACTATCACCAGGGACCTGCTCACATTCGTGTGGGAGGCTGTGGGGAGGACAGGCCAGTGGGAAGAAGCATAAGGCAGTTGGCCAGGGGGGAGGTGAGGTGTGAGGTGTGGGCTCAGTGAAGAGAGGGAGGAGGGGCAGATTGGGAATGAGCTGGAGGTAAAATCACTGGCCATGGCATTAAGGGGGCAGGCGGGGGAGCAGGAGGGAGGGGTAAGGGTGCTTGGTCAGCCCGCAGGCCCACAGATGGAGCCCAGCAGCAGGGCGGGACTGGGCAGGACACCTTGACAACTCCATGTGGGACCCCTGAGCTACCCCTCGGGGCCTTCGGGGAGCAGTCCGGCTGGAGACTGAGAGGGGCCATGGCACTTTCATACAAGGCCAAGGGACGTGTGGGATCAAGGAGGGAGTAGAAAGAGAAGGGAAAAGGGCCCGAGACAAGTTGGGGGGCGGGGGGAGCTCAAACTGAGACTCGGGCAGCACCAGTGAGCCCAGAAGGAAGACAGAGGAGGGGGCTGGGGGAACCAGGGTGTGCTCTGAGGTGCCTGGGGTGGTAGACGTTGCATGAAAGATGCGCCAGGCCAGAGCAGGGGCAGGCAGAGCAGCGGCAGGCAGAGCGGGGCAGGCAGGGTTTGGTAGAAGGGGGTTGGCCCCTCGGGGTGGCGGGGGTGTGGTGGGCACCTGGCAGGACTGTTGTGTAATGGGTGTGGTGTGAGATGAATCCATTTGCTTCCTAATCAGATGTGACGCTGGGTGATCGGCGGGCGATAGCCCCAACCTCACTGGTTCTCAGTGGTCAGCGGGGGAAGGAAGTGCACCTCCATCCAGGCTGGGGCCTCCACAGAAGCCCAGCTCCCCTGATTAGCCCAAGCTAATCAAGGCCCACCACCTGCCCTGCCCCTGAGGGGACCCTGCGTTCCCTGGCCTTCGCTCTCGCTGCTCCTTCTGCCTCCTGGTGGGATCTCAGACCAGCCCCCTCCTCTCTCTGGGCCGAGGGCTCCCCTCACAGCTGGCTCCTGATGGCCAGAGTGGGAGGGGGAACCCAGGACAGTGGTGCTCAGACAGGAGCCGTGACTCACAGGTGTCTGCCCCGTCCCCCAGCACTGCTGCCCCTGGCGCAGGAGTGGGTGGAAGGCCTGTCCTAAGGGGCATCTTTGGGGACTTCCCTCACAGAAGGGAGGCAAAGGAGGGAGGCTTGGTCCTCCGCCCCCGCACTCCCAGCACAGGGAGACCTGCGGGTGGCCTGGCCCTGGGAACTGGGAGTCTGGGTGCGTGTCGACGCACTGGCTGACCGGAGCCGCTCCCACCCCACGGACAGCTGGTGGGCTGCTGATAAGGAGAGACAGTTGTCAGAGTCACAGCTTGCCCCTGATAAAACAGACAAGCATCTCCAGTGGCCGGAAGAGGGTGGAGGAGGCCCAGTCTTGGGGGTGCCCACATCTCGGGTGGAAACACTGAGGCTGCTGGTTCTGAACAGGACCTCCTTTTCCCGTCCACCCCCCACCCCCCGGTGGAGGCCCTCGCCAAGCGTCTGGGCAGCTGCTGTACACCATGCTGGGGTGGGGAGGCCAAGCCCGAGGCCACCTGGCAAGACTTCCCACAGGCTGGAGCCCCACCTCGCCTCCAGCCTCTGCCCACCCCCAGTCCCACCTCAGCCACAGACAGCCCCAAACAAGCTTCTGAGGGCCCCTCAAATGCCAGACTCTTCCCACCATCACACCCTTCTCATGCTGTGCCCCTGCCTGACACCCTCTCCACCAGGTCTGTCGCCTGCTCATTGTTCCAGACACAGCTTGCTCCTAACAGGGTGACTACCCGGCCAAGAAGAACGGTTCAGGGCAGGGACATTGCAAGTGTTACAGAGTAAGGGTGGGGTCGTGGGGACCTCACTTACAGGTGACAGGCCTGACTCCGAGTGTGCCACGTGCTCTCTATCGGGTCACACAGCCCAGTGGCGGTCGTTAGGGCACTGGAGGCCAAGGCTGGCTTGGGGCTGAGGGGTGCACAGGCAAGAATTTAGTCAGGAGCTGTGGGGAGCTGGGCACCAGCGACAGGAGTGAGGTTCATCATCGCTGAGGACCCGAAGCCCCACACCCAGCTCCCCTTCCTGCTCTCGCCCCGGTGGGGCTCCAAGGCTGCAGTCTCAGGACTCCTCAAGGACTCACAGGAGGTCACCTGGAGTAGGAGGGGGGTGGGGACTTGAAACCAGGCCTGAAAGGGCCCAGGGCCTACACCTTTCCCAGATGTTGCCAGCAGCCCCAGGATACTTTCTGCATCTCGTCATCCTTACTCTGCATCATTGTGATTGGCCCACTTCATAGGCGGGCGGAGGCTCAGGCAGGGGACAGCCCCTCTACAGGTCACAGGTGCGGAAGCCCCGGTCTCTCTGGCTCCAGACCATCACCTTCCAGAACTCTGGGTCAGCAGGTTCCTCCTGACCTGCTCCCCCACTCCCAGTGCGCATCACTGGGTTCTTTTGCTGGAGCCGTCAGCAGCAAGGCCCTGTCTTCCCGCTAGGGTTATTGAGTTGGTGGGTGTGAACCTGAATCTGCTCTGGCCATCTTGTCACCATGAAGAGACTGAAGTTTATACCACAAAGGAATGATGTCTACACTGAGGAAGATAGATGGGGCGATAGGAGACAAATTCCCGAGGCGTCAGCTGAGCACTAGACCCAGCTACGCCTGAAGCCAGATCCCTCATTACATGAAGCAGTAAACTCCCTTTGTTGTTGAAGCCTGTTGGAGTGGGCTCCTGCTTGTGACTCATGGAGTGCTCACGGGCAGAATCAGTGAGCTGTGTCTCTCGAGTGCGGGCCAGTCTGGACCATGCCCTGTTCCTGGGTGCACTTGCACAGACATCCAGGGGCCCATACATACCACTGTGTACCCCTGGATCCTCAATCCTGCCCAGTCTTTTCGCATGACCAGCATTCACATCCAGCTGTGGGGCCTTGGACAGGTCCCTTGCCCTCCTTTACCAAGCACACAACTGCCCCCTGGCCTGGGGATGCTCAGCTTGCCACCTCTGCCTGGTCTCCTCCAGCAGCCCAGCGGGGTTGGGCACAGATCAGCATCCTGGGTCCATTCTCAAGGCTGCCCACCTGCCTTTGCCCCAAGACCAGGTCGCACAGCTCAGCCGGTGTGCGCCACATGGCAGCATTTTCACATGGTAGATTTTATGTAAAAATACAAATTCTTTCCACGTACTAACTTTAAGGACTTCAAGCTTCTTGCACATAACTCAGTGTTTCCTTCTGAAAGCTGGGGATAACAATAGCAGTGCCCGTGGCCCCCTCCATCTCATCTGACCCATCAGCAGGGCACAGTGTCACCCTCAGAACCTACCCAAAGCCCATCTCTCCTTATCCCACTGCCACCGGCCTGGCCAGACCTCATGTCTCTTGCTCAGCAGGTAGCAGTCCCCTCTCAATGGCCTCTGCTCCATCTGCTCCTACAGACTCTCTCAGCAACCAGACAGGTCCTGTTCACACCTGTCAGGTCACATCTCCCCTCTGTCAAAAACCCTCCAGGGCCCTCTCCTCTCTCAGGGTAAAGCCAACATCCTCACCGTGACCCCCGAGGCCCTGTACTATCTGCCCTGGGACCTCCTCACCTCCTATCCTACCACCCTCCCCCTCACCCACCTGCTCCAGCCCCACTGATCTCTACCTCAGAACCTTTGCACCTGCTGACCTCCGACAGCCCCCAACCTGCCCCTCACTCTCTTCAGTGCAGCCCTGCCTGGGCACCTCAGAGTCCCCCCATGCTACTCGTCCTTCTGCGTTAGTTTTCTTCCTAACTAGTTTGCTTTTTACCTCGCTCATTGTCAGTGTCTCCCCTGTGAATGTGAGCTCCAGAGATAGTCTTACGGGAGCTCTTTCGCAAGTAACTATCTGCCTTTCTCTTGCCCTTTCAAAGATTCTCTCTGTCTTTAACCTTTGCTATTTTAATTATGTTGTGTCTTGGTGGTCTTCCTTGGGTTCATCTTGTTTGGGTATCTCTGTGTTTCCTGGACTTGTATGTCTATTTCCTTCACCAGGTTAGAGAAGTTTTCAGTCATTGTTTTTTTTCAAATGGGGTTTCAGTGCCTTGCGATTACTCTTCTCCTTCTGGTATCCCTATGGTACAGAAGTTGTTATGCTTGATGTTCCAGAAGTATCAAACTATCTTCATTTTTTAAATTCTTTTTTCTTTTTGTTCTTCTGCTTGGGTGTTTTCTACTATCTTATCTTCCAAATCACTGATTCAACCCTCTGCTTCACTCATTCTGCTGTTGATTCCATGTCATGTATACTTCATTTCAGTTATTGTAGTCTTCACTTCTGACTGGTTCTTTTTAGTTTTCTATTTTTAAAAAATATATATTTTTATTGACTTCAGAGAGGAAGGAAGAGGAACAGAGAGATAGAAACATCAATGATGAGAGAGAATCATTGATCGGCTGCCTTCTGCATGCCCCACACTGGGGATCTAGCCCGAAACCTAGGCATGTGCCCTGACCGAGAATAGAATCCTCCTGGTTCATAGGTTGACGCTCAACCACTGAACCACGCTGGCCAGGCTCTATCTTTTTTATACTTACTATTTATTTATTGAATTTTTCACTGAGTTTATCTATTCTTCTTCTAAGTTTATTGCCCATTCTTATAACTATTGGTTTGATTTCTGTATCTGGTAGACTGCTTGCTTCCATTTCATTTTCATCAGATTTCTCCTGTTCTTTCATTTGGCACATGTTTCTTTGTCTCTTCATTTTTGCTGTCTCTTTTTTTATTTATATGTATTAGGTAAATCTGCTACGTCTCCCAGTCTTGGCAGGGTGGCCTTATGTTAGAAGGTATCCTATGAAGCCCAGTGGCACAGTCTCCTTGGTCACCTGAGCCAAGTGCTCCAGGGGTGTCCCTTGTTTGGGTTGTGTAGTTGAGCCTTGATTGGAGGGACCCTCAGGTTGTCTGGCTGTGAAGATTGACCATGACCACAGCTTACAAGCTGCTGTGCGGGAACTGACCCCATGGAGCCAGATTCACCCCAGGAGGGTTGGTGTCTGCCAAGACCACCTTTTGGGTGTGCCACATGTTGAGCTAACCAGGTGGTGCTCTTTTGTGGTCTAAAGCCAGCTACCAGCCCTAGCTGGTTTGGCTCAGTGGATAGAGCATCGGCCTGTGGACTGAAGGGTCCCAGGTCTGATTCTGGTCAAGGGCACATTCTGGGGTTGTTGGGCTCAATCCCCAGTTGGGGGCATGCAGGAGGCAGCCGATCAATGATTTTTCCCTCATCGTTGATGTTTCTATCTCTCTCTCTCCCTCTCCCTTCCTCTCTGAAATCAATAAAAATATATTGAAAAATAATAAATAACAAAAATAAGTAAATAAAAAGTAAAGCCAGCTACCAAAGCAAGCCAATGTCAGACTCTGCCTGTGACTGGCCCGATACTACCTGTCAAGAGCTAAAAGTGAGCCCTAGCTGATTTGGCTCAGTGGATAGAGCGTTGGCCTGTGGACCTAAGGGTCCCAGGTTCAATTTTGGCCAAGGGCACATGTTTCTCTTACATCAATATTTCTCTCTGTTTTTCCCTCTCTCTTCCACTCTAAAAATGTGGGAAAATATCCTTAGGTGAGGATTAAAAAAAAGAGAGGGAGAGCTAAAAGTGATCCATGTTTGGTAGCGGCCTGAGCTGGACCTGGATGCATGTGGGAGAGGCCACATGGTGAATGAAGCTGGTTGCTACCAGTACTGGGCCTGGAGCAGGTCAGTGAAAGAAACAAGACACTCCCAGATCTGCCACCATCTGCTGGCTGCATATAAGGTTCAACCACTGAGTCTTGAGCGTTACATGAGTTGGTTGAGGCATGGTCTCAGGGAGTCACCAGGGTGAGGTGAATAGTGTTCACCAGGTTAATGCAGATTCCGATTTGGCACCAGTGCTGAGCCTGAGGCCACTTAGCAAAAGTCTCAGGGTAACCAAGGGTAGCTGCCACTCTCCTGGAACCTGGGAACCTTTGTAGTAGAGCAGGGTCTCAGGGAGTTGTCAGGTGGAGCTAGTAAAGTTCGCCAGGGATAATGCTGATTCAGATTTGGTTGTGTGGGGGGTGGCTTAACACAGGAAAGATGGTGCCCATCAGCTGTGACAGCCCTCACCCTGAAGCCACACAACTCAGTTTCTCGTTGTATGTCCCTGGCAACCCCTGAGCTTGAGGGGAATTTCTTGAGTTTTATAAAACTGCAATAGGCCTAGGCTGGCTGCCACCAAAAGAACCTCAGGCAATGAGCGAGTTGGGTGGGGCAGAGTCTCAGGAATTTGTAAGGATGGAAATAGTGGAGCTCACCAGCTAATGCAGGTTCAGATTTGGCTGTGTGGGGGGCGGGGGCGGGGGATGGCTCAACACAGGAAGGATGGCACCCAACACAGGGATAACGGCAGCCTCCCATCCCTCTTGCCCTCACCCTGAATTCACACAACACAGTTTCTCCCTGTTTTTCTCTGGCACCCCTTGAGCTGCTGTCCATCTGTTGTAGGCACCAGGTGTTAGACCTGTGGGGTCCAACTGGACCTGGGTTCAGCAACCTCAGTACGTGAGTTCTGGCTAGGAAAGAATTCAGAGCCAAGACTCAAACTAGAAGAGAACATTTATTTGGAAAATCACAGAGGTTGAAAAAATCATTCACAGAAGAAATGGGCTTAGGAAACAAGTTATAGAGGCAAAGGAAGGGCCCTTGGAGTTAAGAAATGTGGACGGTAAAGGTGACTTGCCTTGGGGAGATGAGGAGGGGGAAGAGAAAGACTCTGGGTCCTCGGTCCTAAGGGTCCTAAGGGTGGAGATTTTAGGGGGGGCCAAGGGAAGATCTTAATAGAATATTCAGCAGCTTTCCAGATGTGTCCTTTCCAGGTTCTAAGTCTCCATTGATTGGTTGGCGCCAGGGCAGGGGGTCATTATCCAATGCAGCTGGTTCTGAGGTCAGTCATGGCTTGCCTGTCTGGTTTTGCTGCTTTTTTCTGGGCCTGGAGCTGAAATACAACTGAAGCCTAGATGTTATCTCTAGGGAAGAAAGGTCAGAGGGTCCAAACCTCGTGATCAGTGATATGCTAGGGGAGGAAAGGTCGCCCTGAGGGCAAGGTTCCACCCTACAATTGTCCCTCCCTAGGCACCCAGGGCTTTCCACCCTGATGACCTTCTTTACCTGTCCCATCATCCTTGCTCTGCTCATGTCTGTCTAACTGCCTACATCTTCTTTTCTTTTAGTTTACACATCCATGGAGCCCATGGTGAGCGCCTGCAAGTGAGAGATTGTGTACGTGCCCTTTAAAGCTACTCCTGGGTCTCCAACAGCCTCTGTCTCACCCGGACAGATGGAATTCCCACATATTTTCACTAGTGTTCTGGGCTGGGGAGCCTGACGCTGGGCGGAGACCCCCTCGATATTCAGGGGAACCTCTGCAGCTGAGCTATCCCTCTGGATGCTCAACCACCACATGTGGTTGTGGGGCCAGCCGGTTTCACGGCTCCACACCTCTTACCAGTCTCAACATGGCTTCTTCTCTATATCCCTAGTTACAGGACTTCTGTTCAGGTAGTCTTCAGCGGTTATGTGGTAGGCAGTTAGACAGACATGAGCAGAGCAAGGCTGATGGGCTAAGTACATAAGAGCACCAGGGTGAAAGGCCCAGGTGCTTAGCAAAGGAAAATTATAGGGTGGGACTTCACCCCCAGGGTGACCTCTCCTCCCCTAGCATATCACTGATCCTGAGGTTTGGACCCCCTGACCTTTCTTCCCTAGAGATAACATCTTAGCCTCTGTTGTATTTCAGCTCCAGGCCCAGAAAAGCAGCAAAACCAGAGAAGCAATCCATACCTGACCTCAGAACCAGGTGCATTGGATAATGACCCCGCCCTGGCGCCAACCAATCAGTGGAAACCCGCCAGTGATGGCAAACCTTTTGAGCTCGGCGTGTCAGCATTTTGAAAAACCCTAACTTAACTCTGGTGCCGTGTCACATATAAAAAATGTTTGATATTTGCAACCATAGTAAAACAAAGACTTATATTTCTGATATTTATTTTATATATTTAAATGCCATTTAACAAAGAAAAATCAACCCAAAAAATGAGTTCGTGAAGTGACACACGTGTCATAGGTTTGCCAGCACTGATAGACCCTGGAAAGGACACACCTGGGAAGCTGCTGAATATTCTATTGAGACCTTCCCCTGGGCCCTCCCCTAAAGTCTCTGCCCTTAGAACCCTTAGGACAAAGGACTCAGAGCCTTTCCCTTCCCCCTTCTCATCCTCCCAAGGCAAGTCACCTTTACCTTCCTCACTTCTTAATTCCAAGGGCCCTTCCTTCGCCTCTATAACTTGTCTCCTAAGCCCATTTCTTCTACAAATTACTTCTTCTACCTCTGTGATTTTCCCAAATAAATGCTCTCTTATACTTCAAGTCTTGGCTCTGAATCCTTTCCTAGCCAGAACTCAAGTACCGAGGTTACTGAACCCAGATCCGTTCTGACCCCACAGGTCTAACACCTGGTGCCGTTCCCATCACCCCCAACAGTTATGCAGGTTGACTGTTCTATGATCTTGTCGTAATTTTGATGTGGTCATGGGAGGGAGTGAGTGCAGTGTCTACCTACTCTGCCATCTTGAGTGGAACTCCTCGATACCTTTTACACTTAAAAGAAATTCCATAAAGGATACGATTTGTGCTCTGTGAATATGGATATATATGTATTTAAATAAGTATGAAAAAGCATGCAAGGATGCGCTGCAAACCAATGAGCCGTGACTGCCCTAAGAGGGAACTAGAAAGGGCAGTGGTGGACAAAGGGCACTCTAGCCTTATCTTTTAATTCTGTTCAGAGGCTGTATTTGTATATTAGCCACGAATTAAAAATGAACAAGGAAAAATGTGATATGAAGCACAGAGGCACGGGTGATCATGGGGGTCAGGCAGGCACCTTGTGGTTCACAGCCCCTTCACCCTCTTTTCCTGAAGACCAGCTGTCTGGTCATTGCCAAGTTGGTTGCAGAAGGCTGGTCCTGAGGAGTGAGACGCTGGCACTCCTCTGTGGCTGCTCTGAATCCTTTCCTGGGCCCCACTCCGAGCAGCTCCTGCCCTAAAGGCCCAGGAGTCCCTGGGCTCCAGATTCTTTGGCCCCCACCGCTCCATCCCATTTCATGACCCCAACCCAAATCCCCAGGCAAGAGCTTAACGGTGACTCTGGCTTGGAAGGGTGGCCTGAGAGATGTTGATGACCAGGTGGGACCAGGGACAGCAGGCTCTGCCTGGGTAAGTATGGGTCAGCAAGAGAGTGACTCCTACAGAGACCCAAGGGGATAGGGACAGGCCAATAATCCATCCCAATCTCAGCTCCCACCCTTAAAGCTGCAGCTCAGGGCTAGAGATAGATTGAAAGAGGAGACTGCGGACCACCCAGTCCCCGGGAGGCTTGTCAAACCTGGCGGGTCACGCCTGAGCCCTGTGCTTGCAGGGAAGAGTGCAACCAAGACACCAACACACAGTGAGAGAAGGGAGGAGACACACAGAGGGAAAGAAAGAACGAAAGAGTCAGACACCAAGACAGAAAGAGACAAAGAGAGAGTTCCAGAGAGCTAGAAGCAGGAGGAGAGAGAGGCCAGGCGGGCTGCCCTGCTCTGATTGGCCAAGACTGACTGCAATTAAAGCCCGTAATTGATTCCCTGGGATGACGAGGATCATTTCCATGCAGAGAATTAAGGTTTTCTTCCAAGATGGAAATAAAGATTAATTTGCAATTTCCTTCCTCACTGCACACATGAGAACAGCTCCTGGCAGGTGGGCTGGGGGCGGGGTGGCCTTTAGGGCTGGGCCCACAGCCCCAGAAGAGGGACCGGCACAGCCCCGGGATAACAGCTTTCCTTCTGGGGCTCCTGGCTGATGGATGGTCCCATGAAGCTTGTCAGGCATTAGCCCCCCTATAAGGGCCCCTCCACTCCCTGTCTCCATAGCAGAGTGTGAGGCCAAGGCCAGAGTTATGACTTATCAGTCTCTCTCATAGTCTGATGTCTGGACAGCCACAGTGAGAGATGGTAGGAGAGTCCCCTAGGGGAGAAGTAGGAAGCCCCCCGAGCCTCCCTTCTCCCTTTTAGTGGGTTGTCGTCAGGGCCCCCCGCCTTCTCTTGCCATCCCAGACAGCTAACGGAGCCGGAGCCTCGCTGAAACTGACAGGATTTCCCAGCAGGCAAACACCTGCTGGAGCTCAAGACCCCGGCGGATCCCGCACTTTGTGCCCTTTGTTGGGGTTACCCCAAGGGCAGCCTTGTCTCTGCCGCCAGCTTCTCCAGGCCCACATCCTGCTTGGGGCCAGGCACAGGCAGGGTGACCCAGTTGAGCTCAGAGTCCTGGCCTGTCCAGCCTCTAAGCAAGCACAGCCTACCCACAGCCCAGCTCCTACAGGCTCAGCCTCATCCTGAGCTGGGCAACTCCTAACTCCACGGAGCCCAGGTGGACACTCGGATGGCAAGACATGGGAAGAAGCCTGCTGTTCATGCCTGTGTCTTCTGAGATCTTGTCTTTGCAATCCCTGAGCACTCGGGGGCTGTATTCTATACAACTTCTGAGTGGGGCTTCCATGATCCCCAAGAATTTGAACTTGGGCTCACAGCTGGGTGTGCCTCTGAGACCCACCCCACTGTGCTGTGGGCCTCACCCTGAGAGCCCCCTGAGGCCCTGACTCTGCACCCGCCCCACCCTGCCCAGGTCAGGTGTGGGCCTATGGTAGCCCCTGGTTCTGAACAGCCTAGAGCTGACCATGGTGCCTCTTGTGCCAACTTCTCCTGAGGGTGACCTCCAAATGACCTCCGTCACACAGGGAGGAGGAAGAACAGGTTTATGAGCATTCCTCCTGGGCGGCCTGCAGCCTAGGCCTATCTCACCATCACCACAGGATTGAGGTCTGGGCTGCCCTCCAGGGCCTTAGACCCCCCTCCCACCACCATCAATCCAATGCACCCCCCCCCACCACCACCAATCCAATGCACTGCACCCCCCCCCACCACCACCACCACCGACCCGCCACTCCCCACCGCCACCCGTCCTGGCCCACCTGCTGCCATGCATAGTCAGGACCCTGGACTTCATTCAGTCTTTGGGCCTGAGTCACCTGGAGCTAGGCTGGCCCCACCGCTGCCCCATCTCTCCAAGTTCAGCCTCCTTTACACATTCCCAGGCATGAGGGGCTCCTCACGCTATCCAGGCCCACTGACAGCTGATAGAGCAAATCGCTGGGGAGACATAAAAACAAGATGTCCAGCACAGCGCCAGGTGCTCAGGGCTGTGGCTGACTCTCAGAACCGGGTTGGGTCCCAGTTCTGCCCTCTGATCTGCAGCTTTGCTCATCCCCGGAGCCCTGGACAACTGCAAAGACTTGGGGGCAGTGCTGGGCGCCCCTCCCCTCCCAGGCCAGCATCTCAGTGCCCTGACTGAAAGGTGCAGGGTTTCTTCTGGAGGTTGATGAAAATGTTCTAAAATAGATTGTGGTGATGGATGTAGGCCCTGTAAATATGCTAAAAGCCACTGAATTGCACCCTTTAAATGAGGAATTGTGTGGTATGTAAATTATATCTCAATAAAGATGTTAAAAAACGAAACAGTGAAGTTAACATATGAGCCAACAATTCCACTCTTAGGTCTATACCCAAGAGAATTGAATGCATATGCCCTCACAAACACTTGGACATGACGGTTCATAGCAGCATGATTCGGATTAGCCAAAAAGTGGAAATGACCCAAATGTCCATCAATTGGTGAATGGGTAAATAAAATGTGATTGACGCATACGATGGAATAATATTATCAGCCATGAGAAGGAATGAGATACTGATACATGCTACAACACGGAAGAACCCTGGGAACACTGTGCTCAGTGAAAGAAGCTAGACCCCAAGGTCACATACTATATAACTCCATGTATGTAAAACACCCAGAAGAGGTAAATCCATAGATGCAGAAAGTAGATTTGTGGTTGCCAGGAGCTGGGGGGCATGGGAAGGGTGGGAGCGACTAACAGTGGATATGGCATTCCTCTTTTGGGGGGACAACATGCTGTAAACTAGGATTGTGGTGATGGTTGTCCAACTCTGTAAACACACTAAAACCATTTACAGCTCTGACTGTTTTTAAAAAGTGATGCTTGCTTATTACACACAGTAAAAAACACCCTTTTACATATACAGTTCTACGCGTTTTGAAAAACACATACAGTTGTGTGACCCCCACCACAGTCAAAACACCACAGAGCAGTGGCCCCCTCTCAGGTCCTTATGCCCCTGTAGCGCACCTCCCCTCCACTCCACTCCTGGCAAACACTGGGCTGTTTCATGTCCCTATAGTTTTGTATCATCTAGAATGTCACATTATACGTCGCCTTTTTTTTTTTAATTAAAAATTTTTGCTATGTTTTTATTGATTTTAGAGAGAGAGGAAGTGAGGAAGGAGAAAGAGAAACATCAACCGGTTTGTCTCCTGCTGGCACCCTGACCAGGGATGGAACCCGAAACCTGGGTATGTGCCCTGACCGGGAGTTGAACTGGCTACCTTTTGGTGTGCGAGACGACGCCCAACCAACTGAGCCACGGGAGCCAGGGCATGCATTGCCTTTAGAGTGAGGCTTCTTTTGCTTAGTAGTATAGTGTGCCTCAGGGACTCACCCATGTCCTGTGTGTATCCGTATTGCTTCCTTTTGTTGCTGCATCGTATTACACTGTGTGAATATACTACTATATTTTTTATCTCACCAGCTGAGGGACATTTGGGTTGTTTTCAGTTTTGGAGCTTATGAATAATGCTGCCATAAACATCATTTATGGATTTTTGTATGAACATAAGTTTTTGTTTGGACTGTATGATACATGTATGTTTGACTTTATAAGTAGTTGCCAAACTGTTTTCCCATGTGGCTGTACCATTTTGCATTCTTATCAGGCACTGTGGTAGGTCAGGGGTGAAAGTGGCCAAGATGAGCAAGGCCCTGCCTTCTTGGGGCTGACAATCCAATAAGAAAAGCAGATAAGAAACAAGATAACCCAGGAACTTAGAGGATCACGTCGAATGGTGATAAGGGCTCCGAGGATATAAAGCAGGGTGACATGAAGGAAGAGGGCGTTCAGGGAGGGTCTCCCTCAGGAGGTGAGTTTGATGAGGAGGAGCCATTGATCCAAGATCCAGGTCAAAGGGCTCCAGGCAGGGCCCTGACAGGTGCAAAGGCCCTGAGGTAGGCATGTCACGCATACTATGATGGTGGCTGTGATGAATGTATTGGGGACTTACTATGTGCCAGGGACATGCTGTAAACCTTAGACATTTTCCTATTTGATCCCCAGAGCAACCCTTAGCAGAGGGATCACTGTCATCCCCAGCTGATAGCTGAGAACTATGAGGTTCAGAAGGTGCTACCTGCTGGAGGCACACAGCCGAGTGGGACTCAGAACTGTGCTTCACACCTGGGCCCCAGCTCAGCCGGGAGCCCTCCCTGCGGTCCTGCTGGTGCCTTCCCGTTTGTAAAACGGGTTGGTGTTGCCGCCGCCGTGCAGCCCTCGGTGAGAATTTTGGCAGGGCGTCCTGGCAGCAGGCCGTGGACTCATGGCGATTCAGAGGGGCAGGGACCCAACCAGCCAGGACCCTGGGGGTGAGTGAGCGCAGCACTGCGCTGCCACCGGGGGCCGACAGAGGGCAGGAGCTGCCCGCACCTCGCCGCCGGCCGGGAGCGCGGGCCGCAGCTCGGGCGCAGGATGCCAGCCTAAGGGCGCCCGCAGCCAGCGGGCCGCTCACGGGCTATGTCCCGAAGTGTGGCCGGGACGTGGGCACCCCTGTGTGTGTCAGTCTGTGTCGGGGTCGCACGACCCAGGGACAGGAACCCAGTTCCGGACGCGGGGGAGGGGCGCAGAAAGCCTGACAAACCTTGGTCATCTCCCCCCTCCCCACCCTCCCGCGCCCCGGATTTGGATAACCCGTAACCCTTCCTCCGCCGCTGAATCCCTGGGATCCGACATCGCAGCAGGCCCCACCGTCTCCCTCAAGAAAGTCGCCTGCAGAACCCGGGAGGATTGGCTCCACTTGCAGGGCCTTTCCCAGGTTCAGAGCTGTCGAGTCCACTCGAAATGTGGCCTCGGAACTGAGATGTGCTGAGTGTCCGGCACCTACCGGACTTCAAAGGCTTGGTGTGGAAAACAGAATCTAAACGGTCACATTAATCATTTTTTGTGTTGGTCACATGTTGAGACGATAATATTTTGGATATACTGGATTTTAAAATATATCAAATAAATTTCACTTTTATTTTTTTCAAGTGTAGCTATTTAAAATTGAAAGTGACATGCCTGACTCTCATTTGTGACTACGTTCTATTTGTACAGGACACGGCTTGCCTACATACACCAGTCTGTTCGCCCGCTTAATCTTCATCTAATCTTCTCTCTGAAGCCTGTACCATGATCATCCCCATTTCATGGATAGAGAAACTGAGGCACTGAGTATGGACACAGCTTGCACACACCCAACAGTGCTGCCCCAGGCCCAGGTTCACACATGCATTCGCAAACACACAGGCAAGTGCCCTAATATGTATGCAAGGATCCACGTGTAACAGATGGATGGACCAGTGCCCAAATGCACACTGTCAACATCCCAGCGGGGACATGTGCACATGTTACCTGCTTACATCCAGTCGGTGATGACCTCACAGGCACACATGTCCACACTCCTGTGCACGGCCCCTGCTCACACCCAGGCACACATACCTGCAGATGTGCTGGCCTTAAGGCACAGGGGTGCAGCCAGCATCCCCTGAAGGCCCCAAGTGCCATCTGGAGGACTTTTGGAGGCCCTGCTGCTGGCTGAGAGGCCCAGGATCAGCCTGATGGTCTCCCTCCTCACCCAGGGCCTGGGCACAGGGATCTGGCTGCCACTTTATCTGTGTCCCAAAGAGCCAGACCTGAGGTGAGGAGTGGGCCTGCCCTGGCCGGCCTGCCACCGGTGCTGTGGGTCCTTTCTTGGCTGCAGAGCATTTGCATACAGCTCCCCGAGCCCTCAGATCACATTACATGGAGGCCCGATGAAAATCTTTGTTGAAATAATATTTAACACATGCTGCACTTTTAATTAACTATCTGAATAATCTCAAATTAATACCAGAGCTTTAAATATAAGTTTTCATTTTCACATTTGGTAACATAATAGCAGCCCGCCTGGTCTGTTTCCCCCTCCTTTGATTTAATTAAAAGCCCTTTTGTGTGTCTCTTGTCACTTCAGAAACGGACAAAAGCCCAGGGATGGGGAGATCGTGGGGGTGGGGGCAGGCAGGAGCTCCTGGCTTGGGCTGCTTAGGGCCTCTGGGCTGGCTCTGGTGTGGCCATCACAAACATTTGCACAGGGAGACTCAAACACAGTCACGGATGCCCACAGGTTGCCTCTCATACACCCGGGCACACACCAGAGACACCCCACGCCCTGGCGTGCTTATGCACTGCTCGCGTGGCCAGGCCCTGAAGACAGACCAGCCGCACCAACACTTCCTGCACCTGCAGGCACACATGCACACATGCACACAGGATGCTTGGGGTTGGGGTTCTGATTTGTATTCTGAGTCCAGATCCGAGAAGACCACAAGCCTCTGGGCCCATGTACTGTCTCCAGCTGACTCCTGAGTGGTGCACGGTGTGTGTGTGTGTGTGTGTGTGTGTGTGTGTGTGTGTGTGTGTGTGTGTTTCCTGGTTTGTCTCTCTGTCTCTGTGCCTCTATCCCAGGTTTGACACTCCAGAAACAGGGCCAGTTGGCTCCCCTGGCTGATGCTGCTTCCGCTGAGCCAGGGCCCCGCACTCCCTCTAAGTCTGCCCATGGCTCCTGAGGAGCAGGCGGGGAAGGACAGCTTTCACCGGGGGTCTTCGCCTTGCCCCCACCGGCAAGCCATGTCCTCCTCTGGACCAACGACAGGCTGAGGGAGGCTCTCCTAGGGCAAGTAGCCCAGAGAGCACTGGGGGGAAACTGAGTCTTGTGGAGCCAGGTTTCTCTGATAGGTCCAGGCTGGTGGGAAGCTCTGCTCAGAGGACCTGAGGCCCTCAGGAATTAGGCAGACAGGGAGTGCGGGGCGGACCGCGCCAGCGGAGCTTGGATTTTTGGCAGGGGAAGCACAGATTCATTTGGTTCTGAGGCTGAAAGTCAGAAGTGGCTTCAGGACATGGAAAGCAGCGACTGGGGGGAGGCTCCGGGCATCCCGAAGAACCCCTCAGAAACTGGGGAGGGGTGGGGCAGGCAGCCCAAGCCTACCCTGGGGCCCAGGGACAAGCTCTGGGGCAGCCCCCACCAGGGGCAGAAGTAGCCGTGCATCTACTTTACTCAGCAGTTAGCGAACGCTGAAGGACTGGATGCGTGTTGAACGAATGCACTGAGCCCTGTGGCCACATGGCAGCGACTATGAGAGGCCCTGCTTTTACCAGGTGTCCACTCCTGGGGTGGGGAGTCATGTGGACACAGGTGTGGGGAACAGGGAAGCCAGGTTTTGGCCCTCAGGCTGGAGGACAAGTAGGGAGGGGCCAGCATGCAGGCTTTAGGCCCTACCCAGACATGGGACCTCATTAATTCAAAAGTTTAAAGGACACGCTTCCAGGGCTACAGTGACCAACGTTAAGGTCCAGCTTCCCACCCTGTGACCTGGTCCGGGGACCTAGAGAATGAGTGGCAGGGCCAGGTCTTAGGAATTGGCTGCTCTGGGGATATAGGTCTCCCTCCCCGACACATCCGGTTCCTTTTGGCTCAGGCTGACCAGCCAGCCCTGGTTAGCTGGGACCCAGTGAACAGCTGCCCCATGGGCTGCCTGGAGGGCCTGGCCAGCCTGCTCCCACCCACCCCACCCTGGCCAGTGAGGTATCTCCGGGCCCCTCCCCCCTCCCCGTTGTCACACACATGCACATGTCACTGACAGCCACACTGTCAAACACACTCTCCTTGTGTTCACTCACATACACATGCACACACGTCACCCAAGACCACAGCCATAAGTGAGCACAGGGTCCCAGACATCCTACTGGCCCATGCAGAGTGACAGTGAGCTCCTGAAGTCCCACCCACTGGCTCTTCCACCTGGCGGCCAGTTGGAGAGGCCCCATGAGGGCTGGAGCTGCTGTTGTCCTGAGGATCTGCTACACACTAGGGGCCATGCACAAGCCCCAGGAACTCTCTCAAGTCTCCAGGAGGGGCAGGGGTCCCAGTCTACGGAGGGGGAGATGGGCTCAGAGGAACTAGCTAAGTTGTTCAAGGTCACACAGGGAGAACTGGGTGGAGCCAGACGTGAGCTACAGCCTGTATGCCAGTCAGCCCACCTGCTACCCTGCTACTCCTGACAGGCTAACCTGATGAGGCCTGTTGGAGATCGAGGCCAGCGGGCAGGCGGGCCCAGGGCTGCATCTGGCACACTAGAAGGAGGACCCTGGTGCAGTACAACTCAGCTGACCCAGAGGACTCAGAGCTCCAGTTCTGTGGTGAGAGCCCAGGGAGCTGGGGAGCTGGGAGATGGAGTGGTCAAGGTTGTTACAGAACCAGAAACCACTGTGGTTTGTTCCCCCAGCGAGGAACCTGTGTGTGACCTTACCCCATAGATCCTTTGTGACCTTACCCCATAGATCCTTTGAGCTCCTGCAGAGGCTGTTGTACACAAGTTTGAGGATTCGATTCCTAGAAAGTGCTTAGAACAGACAACCCCTTCATTCATTCATTTGCTCATTTATTCTGTCAGTCAACAAGTATGCACCCCGTGTCTGCAGGAACAGGCACTGTCTTGGTGGGGGTGGCCAGACTGACCTGGGCCCTACCCTTCTGGCTGCCATCCTACTGGGAGATGGACAGTGAGCATACACCAAAGAGATTAATGAAATAGTTTCAGATAATGACGATTAGCCAGAGTAATCAGGGAGGACTTCTCTGAGGAGGTGACATTTGGGCTGAAACCTGAATGACTAAGAAGCATAGGGACAGCATTCCAGGCAGAAGGACCAGCAAAGGCCAAGGCCCACAGGAATGAAAGCTCACAGGAGGGAGGCCTGGGCAAGAGGAGGGTTTGCAGGGCCTGGTGGGAAGCAGCCTGGTGGTGACGGGGGCAAATGAGACAGCTCATTCCCTGTTTGAGGGGCGACTACTGCTCAGCTCAAGCCCACGGTTGCCTGTGGGATGGAGGGCCCAGTGTGGCCAGAGGTTCCTTCAGCAATCGGTTTATACATAAACCTCCTGATTTTTAAAATGGCCACAAATGGTTCAAATCACTCAAAACCTTTTGGGGGGCCAAACCCAGCCTGTGGGCCTCTAGTTTGAGACCTCACTAGGAAGTGAGGGGCTGGATTTAAGTCCTGCCTCCCAGACTTTCTGGCTGGGTGACCTTGGGCAAGTTGCTTGTACAATCCGTGCCTCCATCTGTAAAATGACAATAACAGTGCCACTTACAGGGCTGCTGCAGAGGACTAAGTGCGTTAATGTATTCATTCAGCAAGTATTTACTGAACATCTACTGTACATCAGGGACAGTGCTAGGTTTGGGGTGAGGACACAACAATGAACAAAAGAGTCAAAACTCTCTGCCCCGGTACAGCTTACAGCCCACAGCAGCGTGAGTAAGCCCTCGTGTAGAAATGCCATGTAGCAAGAAGTGCTGAGGGGAGAAAATGAGGCAGAGAGGGGGGGGGGGGGGGGAGTTGAGGGGGTAGGGCCCACGTTTTAGACTGCATGACTAAGGAGGGCCTCACACGGAAGGGGATTTGAGTAAACGCCTGAAGGAAACGTGTGGAGAGGCAGGGGGATATGCGTTCCCAGCAGAGGGACGGCCAGCGGAAGGCCCTGAGGCTTGGAAGCTCCAGAAACAGCAAGGAGACTGGTGTGACTGGAGTGAAAAGAATGGGGCCAGAGAGGGGGGGAGGGGGGGGTTAGCAGATCAGGCCCCTGGGAGTACTTGGGCTGTTCCTCTGAGTGAGGTGAGAGCCGTGGAGGGTGTAGGGCAAGCATGTCAAAATCGTGGCCCGAGGGCCGCATGCGGCCCACAACGAATATTTTTGCGACCCAGCCAATATGATGGTATGTAAGAAACATTTTAATAAAAATTTCGCTTAATTTTTACAGTATCCTGTTATATATAATTATTATTTTAAATATATTTTATTGATTTTTCTTTAGAGAGGAAGGGAGAGGGATAGAGAGTTAGAAACATCGATGAGAGAGAAACATCAATCAGCTGCCTCCTGCACACTCCCTACTGGGGATGTGCCCGCAACCGAGGTATATGCCCTTGACCGGAATCGAACCTGGGACCCTTTGTTCCACAGGCCGAGGCTCTATCCACTGAGCCAAACCGGTTAGGGCCATAATTATTAATAACAAACTACAACGTTCGCTAATGACTGATTACTATAATCGTGTTGCATTCATTTCCCTTACACGTCTTACGCACAGGCACACCATTTCCACTAATACTAGCAGTGAGTATTTTATCAGCCAATTGCCACGTCATTAGTCTTGGACTGACTTGTTTGGTTGGTAAGTTAATGTTCAAGAAAAAATATTAATTTTTATTAAAATGTTCTATTATTTTATGTTAATGATTACTCATTTATTGCAGCCCTTTGTATTCAGCATGTCTCTATCGAAATAAACCTACATTTCTATGAAAATTGAAGCATTTGTTTTTTTGCGGCCCACATAAACTTAAACCTTGTTATTTGGCCCTGGTTAGCCGTTGAGTTTGACATGCTTGGTGTAGGGCAAAGGGGGGTGAGGTCTGGCTTTGGTTTTGACTGCTGCTGGGGCAGAAGCAGGGAGAACAGGGAGGAGGCCACTGTGACAGTCCAGCCAGAGATGATGGGGACTGGGCCAGGGGCTGGGAGAAGTTGCTTAGATTCTGGATAGATTTTGAAGGTGGAGCCAGCAGAAGGGGCGAGGGAAAGAGAAAGAGCACGGTTTTTTGTGCTGTTTTTTGTTCCTGCATCTAGAAGTGCCATTTCCTGGGGTGGGGGAGGCCGAGAAAGCTGGTTGGGGTGGCTGTGAAACTGAGGCAGACAGGCAGGCAAGGAGCGGGAGGGAGGCGGCTGGGAGGAGAGGGCCCTCCAGGGACATAACGTTGGGCATCACCCAGAGCCAAATGTAGGTGGAGTGAGGACATAGCAGACTATGGCCCCGGGCAAGCTAAGATGGATGCTAATATCATTTGTCATTTCGGATCCGGGGGGCGGGGCGGGGGTTGGAAGCAGCTCCGGAACGCGGACCCAGGCAGGTGAAGCCAAGATCCTGGGCCCCCTGACCCCAGGCCAGGTAGCTGGGAACATCAGGCAGCCGGGGGCTCCGGTCGCCCGCGCCGCCTGGGCCCTCCCCTCCCCCTCGGGCTCACTCCCCAACGCGCCTCCCCTCCCCCCTCGCCACCTGCGGGGTCGGACAGATCCGGCCCTTTGTCCCGCGCCCCAGCCCCGCCGCCCCGCCGCCCCGCGTGGCGTCCCGGGGAGCAAACACAGCTGAGCGCCGGAGCTCGCGTGCCGCCCCCGCCCCCCCAAATCTTTCGGGCCGCGGGTGGAGGCTTAGCCGGGCAGCTGCGGGACCGGGGCCGGCGGGCCGGCTCGGCTAGGAAGCAGCTCGCCCGCCCCC
>NW_005871138.1:743140-763308 GCF_000147115.1 Myotis lucifugus
CAGATCTGGCCGGGCCCGCAGCAAAGACCCGCTTATCCTCCGCCCGGTACCCCGATCTCCTTTATGCTGGGCGGCCTGCTCGAGTCGCTGGGCTTCTCTGGGACTGTGTGCTTTTCGTGGATTTCACTAAAAGGAACCTGGCCTCCGTCTTCCCTCTGTGCTTTGAGGGCAGGGAGAGCCACTGGGTGATGCTAGGCTTGTAGGCGGATGGACATAAGGGTGTAAATGAAAGGTGGGTGTGCTCGGTGATGGAGCAGATGTTCACCACACCCGGGCTCCCACCCTCCAAGAACTTGCCCTCTTCCCACCCAGCCAGGCCCCTCTGAGGGTAGCTGAGGTAGGGCCTTGATTGGGGACACGCCCCCCTTCCCCAGAGCAAAAGATTCACCAACATGGTGATCCAAGTTATTTGTTGCCTGCAGTGAGGAGGCAGACCTGGGCAAGACGGGAGGAGAAACGCTCCTGTGGCTGGAATACCTGGCCGATCCGGTAGCCCGTCAGTCACTGGTCCTCCCTGGGAGCACTTTCTCTCCCCATTTTGCTGATGAGGAGCCTGAGGCCAGAGAGCAGCGGCGCCCCAGCCCTTATCTTTGCCTGCAAAGAATGGAGGAGTGGAATTCATGCCAGACGATACAGAAGTGACCAAGACGCTTAGACAAGATGCTCGGAGTCCAGGACGTGCAAATGGAGTAACAAGACAGCATTGCCCATCTCTCAGGTGCAGAGCAGGAACACTGACAATGCGGGGCACTGCCAAGCGTCCTCTCCACCGTGAGTGCCCGGGTTCCCACCGGCTGTTACGAATCACTCTCAGTTTGCAGGAGCTTTGGTCCAGTGGTTTCACATCCAGGAACTCATCTTTATCTTTTTTTTTTTTTTTTTTTAATATATTTTATTGATTTTTTACAGAGAGGAAGGGAGAGGGATAGAGAGTTAGAAACATCGATGAGAGAGAAACATCGATCAGCTGCCTCCTGCACATCTCCCACTGGGGATGTGCCCGCAACCCAGGCACATGCCCTTGACCGGAATCGAACCCGGGACCTTTCAGTCCGCAGGCTGACGCTCTATCCACTGAGCCAAACCGGTTTCGGCTCATCTTTATCTTTAAAAGGACCAGACAGGATGAGTGGGCCAGCGTGTTTATTTCCCTGAAGCCTAGAAGGCTCTCCAAGAGTAGAGGTTTGCAGTCCTGTGGGACCTTGGCCCGCGTGACCTTGGACAGTTGGCCTCAGTGTCCTCGTTGAGAAGGTGGGAACAGCCCTGACATCTACCCCTCCACAGGCAGAGTGCCCCCAGGGGCACCTGAGGCGCATGATTTGCATGAAGGAAAAGCAGTGTTCGGAGATGATGGGTATGAGCGGTCAACAAATGGAGATGAGAGCCTCTCTGGGCCTCAGTTTTCCTTCTAAACAAAGAAAACCTGGTCTTGGAGCTCACTGGGTGGCTCCTAGGCTCTCCCAGTGCCATCCGCTGCTGGCCCCCACCCTCCCTGACCCTGGCTCTGAAAGCTGAGCCAGGGTGTCCCGGCTCAGGCTGAGGTGGTTGGTGGGGACACCAGTCAGTCTGTCTGTTGGACTGTGTGTCAGTCCCAGACCGGACTCAACCTGGCCTGTTACAGGAGAAGCAGGAGAGGGGAGGCAAGAACAGCTTCCCACCACCTCCACCCCTGGGCCCTGGCCGTCTGGCTCTGGGAAGTGGGAAAGGCTAGTGGAAGGTGGGGGTTGATCACGCACACCCCTCTCCAGGGAGGGGCCTTTATGGCCAGATCCAGTTTCTGGCAGGACTGGTTAGTCCAGGTGGCCCTTGATGGATGGCCGAGATATAAGGTCTGTACAGATTGGTTTGCTGGGCAGGAGACCCAAGCTGGCAGACTGGGGGTGGCCCAGGCCCAGCCTGATTCCGAGGTGGGATGGGTCTCCACCTGTCTTACCCCAGTGGCTGTCACCAGCTTTTGGGGGCCACCTGAGTGCACTCTCTGAGCCTCATCTCCCTGCTTGCAGTAAGAGGTGGCACAGAAAGAGGTGATCCTGGGGAAGAGTCCCACAGGCCTGAGGTTGCCCACATGGGAGGTGCATCCCCTGGTTGTGCTCCAGTTACAGGGCCCCGCACCGCATACTGGTCTGGGCTCCATGCATGTGCTGCATCCTGGAGGACAAGCTCCAGCCCTCCGGATGTCTCAGCCTGGCACCAGAGCTAAGCCTTCCCTTTAGACTAGCTGCTTCTGAACGATGTGAAATGGAGTGTGGCCAATGATCCCATGGTTATAGTCACATTGTCCCCTTCTTATCTGAAACAGTAGAGTGCAGGACACCAGGGCTCCTTGAGAGAATGAAGCTCTAAGAACCTAAGTCGCCTTTCTATCTTTGTGTGCTTGGTTCAGATGGGAAACTGATTGAGAAGCCACCTATCCCTGTTCAAAATCTATGACCATCAGAACCCCATAAGCTCCTGGATGGGGACACTGGTGGAGGCCACCCAGAGAGGTTAGTTCCAGGAAGGAGAAGTTGCTGGACTCTACAGGGTTGAAAGGGTTCATGTAACCAAGCTGCCATCAGGTAGCTGGTCAGTATCCTCAAGGGCCAGCCCCATGAGGGACTCAGCACTGGTCTCTGCTGCTGGAAAGCAGGCAATTCCTGGCAGCAGTGCCTGGATGCTATTGGCTGTGTGCATGGAGTCTGCCAGCACCCACAGCTGCTCTGTTCACAGACCCATCATGCCAACACGGGAGTGGCCACTAGGCAGGTCAGTCTACCCCAGCTGCGGCATCTCTCTTCTGTATCCACCCTGTAACTTAGTTCCCAGATGTCCTTCTCTCCTGTCATCCATTCTTGCTTTTTTTCAGGCCATAACCAACCAGCCAAGCCATTGCTTGCTGCCCAGGAGTCTATACACACCCTTCCTCTGGCCGTTTCTTCCTCCCTACTCTCTCATAATCCAGTGCACAGCTCACCACACTGCCCCTGGGGGCATCTCTCGATCCTACTCCCCTTTAGGGATGCTCCCAGGGGCTGTAGGATGGCGGAGATCCACATTTGGTTGCAGACCCATCTGTAAGCCAGGCTTTAATTTTTTTCCTCCTTCATCAGTTGACTGTAGGGAACTGACTTCCCATCAAGCTAAAGGTGGGAGAGGAACAACAGAGGTAAAAGTGTGCATGTCTGGCACCTCCTTAACAGACCTGTGCTACGGACCTGCTCAGGCCCCATCCCGAGTGCACCGCTTTCATCACACAACGGATCGCCCCTGGTCTTGTGATTCGGTGGATCTGATGACTAGCTCCAGTCACAAGGTCACGTGTTGTCCCATCATGAGATGCTCAAGCCCTGCAGAGCCCCTGTGGCATTCCAGAAGCTGCTTCTAGAATAGCAGGGCCTTGCTGCAGGATTCCAAGCATGGCACTGCAACTCCTACTAGGGCTGGCCAGAGGCTCCACCTGGGGCGGTATCACCACTATCAGACAGATAGATCTGCAGGTCATGTGACCCAAGTCTGAGTAGCTTAACCATAGTCTGAGCCTTCCGCAGAGACTTCTCTTGCTCTAGGCCTTACCTGGAGCGGGCAGTCACCTGATGAGTGGGCTGGGGCAGAATTCCTGAGTGTGATATTTGTGCGTCCCAGATCCTGGAAACCGTGGTCAGAGGCAGGAAGAAAAAGAGCTTGTCCTTTTCCCCAAAAGGGATTTCCCAGCATGCCCCAGACCTTGGAATCCCTAAAATCTTCCCTAATTTGGCAAACTACTCATTGTCTCACTAGGATAATGAGGATACTGCACACCTGCCCCAGGTCCAAGTAGTGTGACATTTGGTGGCACATGGACACTCAGTAGTTCATTTGTTGGTACAGCAAGCTTTTTTTCTCTTCAATTAAATTCAGATGAAGTTAAATGCAGTCCTTTAACATTGTTAAACTGCCAGCATAATATGATCCATTTCTATACCAGTGACCCAGCTCCGTACTTCCTCGCCTCTCCGTGGCATGCCCACGTAGGAGGCATCTGAAAGTATGCTCCCTCAAAGGTTGTTGATGATTATTTGGGGTGGTGGGATTATTTAATTTTGTTTTTTAATTGTTCTGTTGTTCGACTTTTAAATTAAGTATGTTAGTGTTTTTTTTTAATAACATTTTAAAACTTCACTGAGCACTGCTAAATGCACCCCATATGCCACAATGTGCAGCCCAGGCTACAGGGACCAACACTGAGCATGGCAAGGGGTGCCCCAGAGGAGGGTTGGAGAGTAAACTCAGCTGTGCCTTGAGCCAAGGTTCACAAAGAGGAGGCATGATCACATAGGGAGGGCATTGGCACAGTCTGAACCTGCCAGAAGCTGCCATGTAGGGAGCAGGTCCAGGCCCCAGGGGAGGGGCAACATCCATCAAGCAGCCTGGACGTGAGAGAGGGCTCCAGTGCCATTAAAGCAGACCCAAAGGGCAGGAGGAGCGAGAACAGTCACCGTGAACATTGATGTGGCCCTTAGTGTGTGCTGTGTTCCAAATGCTTTATCTGTATTAGCTCATTCAGTTTTCCAAACAGCCCTATGAAGTAGGGTCTATTGTTAGCACCATTTTTCAGATGAGAAAACCGAGACTAGGGGCCATTTAGTAACTTGCCTGAAGGAAACTGAAGCAGGAGTCTACATCTAGAGATGGAGCCAGCATTAATGCACTCATGCACTTATTATTTTCAACAAATACTTTCATGGGCTATTTCTGGCTTTGAGGAAATAGAAGTTAGCAAACACATACCCCTACCCCTCCATATATCCCTGCCCTCAAGGATATGTGGGGAGATACACATTAAACATGTGAGCACCCAAATATATTGTCATAAGCAATGACACCAGCCATGAAGCAAGGGTATCAAGAACCTGACATGGCTGGGGCGGGGTGGAAGGGGCGGGGGTCAGGGCAGGGGTCCTGGTACAAAGGATATTTTAGCTGAACACTGAAGAATACATAGAAGTTAGGGCTTGAAGAACACCTGGGAGAGGAAACAACATATTCAAGGGCTCTGCGGTGAGCAGAAGATTAATTCATTAGATACTCCAGAAAGGGTGCAGCATAGTTAGAGAATAGTAAGCAAGACAGCGTCTGGTGGGAGATGGGAATGAAGAGTTGGATAGAGACTCCATCTTTTAGAACCTTATCGGCCAGGAAAAAGAGTTTGAATTTTATCCTAGATACCTTGGAAGGCTATTGGAAGGGTTTGTTGTTGTTTTTTAAACCTCACCCAAGGATATGTTTTTTTATTGATTTTTGGAGAGAAAGGAAGGGAGAGAGAGAAATGTTGACTGGTTGCCTTCCTTATGTGCCCCTACCAGGGATCAAACCCACAATCTAGGTATGAGCCCTGACCGGGAATTTGGTGCACAGGACGATGTTCCAACCAGCTGACCCACCTGGCCAGGGCACTATTGGAAGGTTTTAAACGAGGGAATCACATGGTCTGATTTACCTTATCTTGGGATACTTTGGCTACTACATGGAGTCAGGAGGCAAAGGGGGAATCTGAAAGACCCATTAGAAAGCTGTTGTAATAACATGGATAAGAGGAAATGGTTGCTGCACCATAGAGATAAAAATGGGGGTTGAAAAATCACACTGGAAGTCTCCTCCACTTCCATTCATAACCCATCAGCTAAAACTCCGAGTTTCACCTAGCTGCAAGGGAGCCTGGGAAATGTGGTCTTTGTTCCGCATGGCCTTGTACCCACTAAAGAATCTGGCATTTTAGGTCTAAAGAAAAAAGGGGACAGATATTGAGGCAGACATCTCGCAACTCCTCCCTGTGATGTTAGAATCAATGGTGGTGATAATGCCAGTGGTGATGGAGGCATAGGTGATGATGTTTGTGATGGTCATGGTGGCATTCCCAGTGGCAGGGGTAACAATGATGGGGAAGTCTAGGTGGTGGTAGTAATTGTGAGATGATCGTAAAGGTGGTGGTGGTAAAGGCGATGGTGGCAATGGTGGTGGTGTTTAATGGTGGATTGTGATAGTGTTGATGGTAGTGTTTTTGTTGTTGTAGTGATGGTTATGGTAGTGTTGATGATATTCATGTTGGTGATGAAGTTGATGTTTGTGGTAAAGTTGATGTTTGTGGTAATGGTCAAGGTTTTGCAGACACTGATGGTGATGGTAATGTAGTGGCAATGATGATGGAGATGGTGGTGGTGGTTGTCTGACAGTAACATTGTAGATGAGTCTTCAATTTCTCACTTCCCATTTATCCCAGTCAGTCTTATCCTTGCTCTTTAATTTCCTTTCTGGCTAGTACTCTTCCTCCTCGTTCCAAAACAAATCCTCAAAGTCCAACCTTCCCTCTGAGGGTCAAACCATCAGGCTTCCACATCCTTGATGTTGCATCTCCTCATTTCCTGGTAACTCCTCATTCACTGAAGAATTTGCAAACTGGCTCACAGACTTTCCCTAGATCTCAAACTGCTCTATCTTCCTGGAGGATTTTATGTCCACCTGGACAATCTGTTCCATATCTGGCCTTTCAGTTCCTGATTGCCTCCTCTTCAAGGACCTCCTCCTGTTGGTCCCTTCTCCAGGATCACTAATTCAAACACCCCACACCCTGACCACTATCTCCTCCTGGCCCCACTGTCTTTTTGGGTCACAATCATGATATTAGTTGTCTATTGCTGTGCAATAAATTACCCCCAAAAGTTTGCAGCTTTTAACTACAACAAATGTATTCTTCCACAGTTTCTGTGGGCCAGGAACACAAGCCGAATGGTTCTGACTCAGGATCTCTCCCAAGGTTGTGATCAAGATGTTGACTCCCCTCATTTGAAGGCTTGACTGGGGATGGAGGATTCGCTGCCAAGACGGCACAGGGCTGTAAGCTAACACTGGTTCTTGAGAGGTGGTTTGGTTCCTCACCCTTTCCACCTCTCATGGAGTTAGTGTCCTCATGACATGGCAGCTAACTTCCCCCAGAGCAAGTGACCCAAGAGCAGACGATAAAAGCCACAATATCTTTTATGATCTGACCTCAGAAGTCACTTCTGAAATATCCTATTAGTTCCATGCATGAGCCCATCTAGGGTGGGAGGGGACCACACAGGGGCCTGAATACCAGCAGGTCAGCTTGGATGCTAGTTCCCACAACTATCTACCTTCTTTTTGCCTGCTCCACAGCAACTGAGCCTAGAAGAGAAAGCCACACACCAAGGCAAATTGGTTTCAGTGTGGATTCAGGCCCTCCACCCAGAAAGCCACACACCAAGGCAAATTGGTTTCAGTGTGGATTCAGGCCCTCCACCCTGCCCAGCGATGTGCCACTCATCATGCTTCCAAACCCACCCTCTCTCCCTTGCTCTCCTCTCTCACGTTATTCTCTGAAAATGACCTCACCTTCAATTTTTTAAAAAAAGAAGGAGGTTATTCTCTGAAAATGACCTCACCTTCAATTTTTTAAAAAAAGAAGGAGGTGGAGGAGGAGGAGGAGGAGGAGGAGGGGAAGGGGAAGGGGAAGGGGAAGGGGAAGGGGAAGGGGAAGGGGAACGGGAAGGGGAAGGGGAAGGAGCTGTGACCAAGCACACCTGTATCCATCTTCCCTCTCTACTGTTGCTGTAGAGCAGCGGTTCTCAACCTGGGGGTCGAACGACCCTTTCACAGGGGTCGCCTAAGACATCGGAAAACACATATATAATTACATATTGTTTTTGTGATTAATCACTATGCTTTAATTATGTTCAATTTGTAACAATGAAAATACATCCTGCATATCAGATATTTACATTACGATTCATAACAGTAGCAAAATTACAGTTATGAAGTAGCAACGAAAATAATTATATGGTTGGGGGTCACCACAATATGAGGAAAGGGTCTCGGCATTAGGAAGGTTGAGAACCACTGCTGTAGAGGAAGAATTGTTGCTTCCACCCAAGCCCCGTCTATTCACCTGTGCCTTGGACCCAGCACATCCCTCTTTATCAGCCATTCCCTCTCTCTCTCTCTCTCTCTCTCTCTCTCTCCACACACACACCTTTTCTTTTTTCATGCAACTGTTTTCTTCACAATGAATCTGAAGCATCCTCAGGCCTCCATAGCCAAATACTTCATATTTCTCCTCTATATTTTAGGCCCCCTGCAGTCCTCCATCCTCCTGGTTTTTAAATACCATGTCCCACAAAAAGGAGCCGGGGCTCATTGGATACGTGTCTGGTTCCAGGTCTGGAGCAGAGAATACTCAAGATGAGCCTGCAATAGCTTATACAGAATGCAAGGGGAGTGCTCCAAGTCTGTGGGGTCATGAAAAGAGGACTCAAGAGCTAACTTGCCCAGGCTCCCACACCAACCATTTTAACATCAGAAAACACTGCAGTAGACTGAAATACTACAAAGATGTTAAAAATCCACATGTATAAAAGGATAGCTAAAAATCTTATTGGTCAATGTTGGGCCTTCTAGGAACTAACTTGTTCCAAAAAAAAAAATTTAAATAAAAGGAAACAACAACCATTTATCCTCCATTTCCTATGTGAACTATTCCTCTGAATAACTATTTGATGAGGGAATTTCTCTTTAGGAAAATTATAGAAAAGGAAATGAGAGACTATCACCACTTTCAACCCCTATTAACCAAGTAAGGGATGATCAGCAGTGGTTATCAGAATCATTAGTGAGAAGCAGATGGGACACCTAATAAGTAGGGGTGGGGAAACTTTTTTCTGCCAGAGGCTATTTGAATACCTGTAACATCATTCATGGGCCATACAAAATTATCAACTTTAAAATTAGCCTGCTATATTTGGTCAAACATTTAACTAACTTGCCCCTAATGTTTTGGCAGGGCCAGACCAAATGCTTTCATGGGATGGCCCGCAGGCCAGTCATTCCCCACTCATATTATAAAGGCTGAGCCAGGCTAAGAACCCCTGAACCATTTGTCAATCTTAATCTCACAAAAAGGAAGTGATGAGACATTAATCTCCTAGAGCGATACCATAGGACGTACACTATGCCATCTATGCAAGATCCTTGTCAAAATCTCTTGCTTAAAACCGATCAAGCCTCTATACCTGTTTCAAGCCTATAGACCTTCAGGAAAACACGGGGCTTACAGGAACATGTTCAATGACACCCCTGGGATATAATTGGCAAATATAAAATGTTTCTTCAACAAATGAGTTGAAAAGAAAAACAAAGGAATGGGGAAATTATAAACCCAAGAGCTTAAAAAGACATAGTCAAATACAACTTATGGGTCTTATTTGAAAGCTGTTTTGGACAAATCAAAAATAATCAGTGAAATTTGAATAATGACCAGATACTTGATGGTGATATTAAGACTTACTGCTTTTTATGTACGATAAAGGCATTGTGATTATGTTTTTAAGTCTTTATTGTATCTTTATGAATGAAATATGATGTCAGGGGGTTGCTTAAAAATAGTCCAAGGTTGGTGGACTGGTGGGGGATATAAATGAAATAAGATTGTCCATAGGCTGTTAATTGTTAAAGCTAGGTGATGGGTGAAAGGAGGTTCATGATACCACTCTCTGATTTTCAGATGTTTGACACTTTTCATAGTAAATATTTTTTAAAAGAAGATAGTCCAGCCTCTTTTTCTGTGCCATGGCAACTAAGAAGGCAGCTGCTCTAGATGGTGCCACTACAAATTGGTGGTTGACTATTGGCCTGCATCCCTGAGTGACTGTGTGGAGCAGAGCCCCCATGGACCAGAATGAGGCATACAGTATGAGCTTGAAATACACAATTACTGGGTTAAGTCATGAAAATTTGGGAATTGTTACCGCAACATAATTTAGATTTCAATTTTTCAGCCTGGTCCTGACCTTCTTCCCGAGCCCCAGATCATGTATCCAAGTGGTTACTTGGCATCTCTTCCTTAGCTGTCTACAAGTATGGGAATCAGTCTCTCAATAAATGCCCTTGCTTTCTTTTCCTAAAGGGGGTCTGTCAAAGAGCCGGGCTGCAGGAAGGCCATGCGGAGGACAGCAGAGTGGGGAAGAGGCAAGGCCCAGCTCCACCCTGTGCTGTCTCTTTTAGGCATGCAAGGAAAAGCTTTCTCTTCTCAGCAGTTACCTGAGAACCCCCACCGCTGGGCTTCCTCTGGTTCTGGAGGCAGAGCAGAGAATGTCCCTACCCTCAAGGCATTGGCCAGCATGCATGCCAGGTGGAAGATGTGCGGGAATGTCAAGTGTAGACACTGATTCTTATGGTCCCAAAAGAGGGAGAAACGGGATGGGGAGACCATGGGCCATAAGAAGGCCAAAGTTCCACTTGGCCTTGATGGAGAAGAGTTGGAAGGATGCTGGGAGTGGAGCTACATGGCCAGAGGTGCGGTAGCGGAAAGGCTGTGCGGGTGTGGTGAGGACTCAAGGGGTACAGGGAAGCCCAAGCATCTGGAGAGAAGATGGCTTGTACATACCCTTGCTGCCATCCAGAACTCCACGACCCCAGGGGTTTCCTGACTGGCTGCTCCGGTGACCGCAGGCGTAACCACGGCGCCTGGGGGCTCAAGTGGCTGGTGGTGCCAGGTTCCTGCTTTGGGGGTGTGACAGCATAGTGTGGTTGGTGGCCCTACCCCAGCACTACTCAGCTCCCATGCCTCCCAGGACTCATGGAGGGGAGGCTCATTCCGCTGGCCACACCCCACCAAGCCAGGGAGTGTCAGGTGCGAGGAAATGGGGCCAGGCAGCCCTCATGGGAGACTGGGAGATGGGGAGCTCAGAGATGTCATCTGAGGTCATGCTCACCCTTGGGTGGGCTCCTCTGAGATGCTGATGAAGCTGTAATCAAACCTTTAGTTAGATCTAAACTGCCTTGTGGATGTCCTAGTGTCTATTGGCATCCTAGGACAATCACCCAGGACAGCTCTGCACTGTGATCCTGGGCCTTCCCAGGCACCCTGTGCCTAGACTACTCACAGGGTTCAATGGAGAGTGACTCATGCCTCTGGATGAACAAGATGTCAGGGGCTCTGGGGCAGGCAGCACAGCCTTGGGGAAAGGAGAGGGAGAGCTTTGACAGATGGAGAAGCAAGTCCCAGACAGGGGGAGGGACATGTCTGGGGTCTCCAGTAAGTGGGGCTGAGTACATCCAGGACCCTGATAGCTGCCTCTCAGACTCGCCACACACACACAGACGCTGGCTCCAGCCCCACCTTGCAGGTCCTCCTTCCTAGTCCTGGCTCCCAGCTGTGGCCTCCTGATTTCTTCTTTGTTCTGATCCCAGATACTAGTATAGCCTTCTCCCACTAGGCTCCCCTTCAGGGAATGAGAGTTGGGGCCAGGTCCTGCCCCAGGGATCCGTATATTCAAGCGCCCTCTCAGGCAGGAGGTCATTGGAGAAGTAGGTGGCCATGAGCTGTTCTCATATCAGCCCCTCTGACCTCCGTTCTCTCTAAAGGCCCTGTGTTGGGCTGAATCATGGCTCCCACAGATGTCCACTTTATAATCCCCCAAATATGTATGTTACTTAGATGGCAAAATGGACTTTGCCGATGTGATTAAGTTAAGGGCATGAGATGCAGAGATCATCCGGAAGGAAGAGGATCAGAGTTAGAGACATAGGCGAGGTTACACTGCTGGCTCTGAAGCTGGAGGGTGGGTCCACTAGCCAAGGACTGCAGGAAGTCTCCAGAGGCACAGAGACAGATTCTCCCCCAGCGTCTCCAGAAGGAACTATCAACACCTCGATTCGAGCCCAGTGAGACCCATTTTGTCATTCTGGCCTCCAGGACTGTAAGAGAATAAATGTGTGTGTTTTAAGCCATTAAATTTGTGGTAGTTTGTTACAGTGGCAATAAGAAACAAATATAGGTTCCTACCCAGAGAGATCCTAAAGAAAGTGAAGACTCCAAATTATAAAATAAAGGATAGTCTAGAGATGATGAACAGTATGAACAAAGGCTGGAGGGGGCCTGGGAGGGTGGCCTGCGGGCAGCAGAAAGCAAGCTCGCTGCCCCCACCCTCATCCCAACCACATGGACACTGAAGGGAGAAAGGGCACATGAGCACAGGAGACAGTACCTAATGCCATTACTCTACACACTCCCCCCCTGCACTGGTGTGAGGGGTACCATGTAGTGGGTAGAAATGCCTTCTTTGGCAGATAAGGAAACTGAGGCTTGGAGGGGTGAGGTAACTTGCCCAGTGACTGGACGCCCATCTCTCTGACTCTAAACCTCATCCCTCCTATCAGACCCGGGTGGGCATCTCACCTACGGCTGGAGATCTGTATACCCTGCTCCCCACAACTCCCTAAGGCGGGCATCCACTTGAGTTCTGACAGGCCTGATGACGGAAATCGCCCAACAGAGACGAAGCTGAGGCCCCCACTCCCATCAGGGGCCACTGGGCATCTGTCTCCAGGAGAGAAGACTCAGTTGGAGGCAGCAGGAGGCTGGTTGTCACTTAGTGACCGGGATCGGGACACCCCCCTCTACTTCCTGCTGGGTGAACTCAAACAACCCTTCCCCCATGAGGCCTCAGCTTCCCCTTCTGTGAGATGGGGCGACATAGAGAGCAGCTGCTGTCCACAATATATTGTTATGTGGCCAAAGCAAGAGGCATTACGACACATGTGGAATGGTGCCCATTTTGGCTAGAATACCCTGCAAATTGCGCCAGTGAAACCTCTGGGGAGCCAAGTGTTGGGTGTGCCTGTGAGAGTATTTTTATTTTATATTCTTTTATACATTTTAAATTTGTTACAATAAGCACAGGCTGCAAAACAAATTTCAAATTTGTCATACAAACTTGTCCACGTACTAGTATGTAAAGGGCAGTGGAAGTTTTCAAGACTGTTCCCAGTTACTGCTTCTCCCTCCCTCCCGCCTCTGGGTGGGGTCAGCCTTGCCCGAAATCACCCACAGTCACTCTACCCACTGCGGGTGAGAATGTCTGCCCACTGAAGTCCAGAGAGAGCAGGGCAAGTCCAAGCAGTAAATAGAAGCCGAACAGAAGGACAAATACAGTATAATTCCACTTATATGAGGTCCCTAGAGGAGTCAAGTGCATAGAAGCAGAAATTAGAATGCTAGGTGCCAGGGGCTGGGGAGGTTTAATGGGGACAGAGTTTCAGTTTGGGAAGATGAAAAAGTTCTCAAGATGGACGATGGTGATAATTGCTCAGTAATGTGAACATAACTTAATGTCACTGAACTGAACATCTAAAAATGGTTAAAATGGTGAATTCTATGTTAGGTGTATGTTACGTGCTGTAGAGTTAGCTTGGACTCCTGGCGACCCTATGGATGGGTGATGTCCACAACATCCTGTCCTCAACAGCCCTACTCAGCTCCTGTGGACTCACATCTATGGCTCCTTTTATGGAGTCGATCCATCTCATATTTGGTCTTCTTTTTCCGCTGCCTTCCATTCCCCCCCCCCCCCCCGCATTGTTTTCTTTTCCAAAGAGCCCTGCCTTCTCATGATGTGCCTGAAGAGGACAGCTTCAGTTTTGCTATTTTTGCCTTCAGCAATATTAGAGGCTCAATTTGCTCTAAGACACATTTGTTCATCTTTCTGGAGGTTTGGGGTATCCATAGAGCCCTCCTCCAACCCCATATTTCAAATAAATTCATTTCTTTCCCATCAGCCTTCTTCACTGTCCAACTTTTGCCTCTGTGCATAGTAACTGGGAATGTGAGGGTGTGGATGATCTTAGCCTTGGTCTCTAACGACACATCTTCGCTCTTGGTGATGATCTTTCCTAGTTCTTCCATGGCTGCCCTTTCATGTGTATTTCACATGTGTCATTGTTATGTGTATTTTACCACACTCAACCAATCAGTCAGCCGGCCATTGCAAGATAAAAGGGAGGGAGGTGATGGTGAAGGATGAGACTGGGAGCCTGGGGTCTTGGTGGGTATTGGGACTTTGTCCTGGGTCTTTGAGAGAAGTTTGAAGGCTTCTACCTGAGGGCATAGTAGAATGTTCCAATTTGTTTGAATACAAAGGGGATTTTAATGTTTTCCTGTGAGCCACTTCGGAGAGTTTGGACTTTGGATTACTAGCAATCAGTGACTCTAGAACAAATGACCCCAGAAGCAAAGTGCCTTGGGGTTTTCTGCGGGCAGAGCCAGGGAGTGACACAGTCCGAGGGACATCAGGTTGTCCCTAGGGAGCCGCGTCAGGTAGCTGGTGCTGGCAGCCCGGAGCCCGGGGAGACCCTGGAGTAGTAGTCAGGTTTCTGGAGTTCACAGTGGGAGCTTCCTGGGTCATTGTGGGATACCTGGGGTGGCCAGAGGCGTCCAGCACACAGTGGGTGTGCAGATCTGAAGCCTGAGCCTGCCACTGCTGGGTGGACATGGCAGCATTCCTGAGGCCCCAGTGGGCACCACCTCCTGAGCTGGGTGCTGGACAGCAATGAGCAGCACACCCCTCAGTGGCCTGGTGCAGAGGCTGGACCAGACAAGAGCAGACAGAATGGGCAGTCATGGGGTCCAGGTGGCTGACTGGGACCTGGGGGATGTGGGGTGCCACCAGAAGCAGCAGTCTTAAAATTGCTGAGTCGGTGCTCCATCCCCCCATCTGGCTGGGACAGGACAGCATCTGCAAAGGCTCACAGGCCAATTGTGAGAGGTGCTAGGGCTGCGGCTGTGAGAGCAGGACCAGCGCACCTTGAGGAAGGGGCGGAGGCAAGCCAGGCCCTGAGCTCGGGGAAGGTGGGGCATGGGCAGGTGGGGCTGGCAGTACGGAGCCACTCTATGCTGTCCCAGCACCTTCCAAATATTAACAGCACAAGAAGTGATGGGTAATATTTGCTACAGTGGGGGCTCTCTTTCCGAGTTTCTGACCTACAAAATGGGCAGGGCTGTCTGGAGGCATGGATGACGTTTAGTGGACAAAGCGCCAAGTACGTGCTCAGCACCTTCCCTCCATCGGCAAGATGAGCCATTGTTGTCTTGACAACTTTTGATGATGTGATTGCCCTAAGCCGGACGAAGGGTGTGGGAAGCTGTTGTGCAGAATCAGCTGGTGTCTCAACTCTTAGCTGAGCTGGGGACCCTGGCCGTCCAGGGAGAGACCCTGGGGTCTGTGAAACCTATTGTGGCAGAGGAGCCTGACGAGGTCTGAAGGTCCCCCATGGCCCTGTCCCAGTAGGAGCACTGCTGTGGGAGGCCAGGGCTCAGCAAGGGCCCTGCGGTTAGTGTGGGGGGCTGTGGAAGAGAGAGCAGTGGGCAGGCAAGGCATCCCTGTCACCGCTTGTTGCCCTGAGACTGTGCTCAGCATCCATTCCACAGCTGTCTCCAGGTGTCTTTCTGTCTCTTCATGTCTTTATTTGGCACATGTGCGCTGTCTCCCTGGCCCTCATCTCTGTGCCCTCGTGTCTCTGTGTCCCGACCTCTCTTTCTGGGTCTTTCCTTCCTTCCATGTCTCTCCCTGCTCCCCCATCATCCCACTCATCCCCACCCCAGCCATGCAGTCCCCTCCAGCCCACTCGGTGCCCTTATCTAGGTCCAGCCCCTGCACAATTGCTGGGAGCCCATCCCCATGACAACAGGGCAGATGGCTTCGAGTAGTTGCTCTCCCTCCCACCACAGCTCAATCCGTCTTTGAAATTAAATCAGCTGTGATAACATCATAACATCGACTGGCCAGAGGGAGGGCGGGCAGGCGGGAGGCTGCCTGAACCCCACCCACCAGTCCCAGGCCCTGGATGCAAGGGGAAAGGACGAGGAGGGCCAGCTTTCAATGTGTCCGTCATCTTGACCAGGTCTCCTACCCTCTGAGCCTCCGTTTCCCCATCTGTAAAATGGGGCAAACAGGCACCCTTCTTTCTTGGGGCCAGTGCAAGTCTCTGGGAATGTGTGCGGGCAAAGTGCCTCAGGTGTGCTCAGCAGGGCTGAGAACCTTGCGCCCCGCCCCCAGTTCACAAAGAAACCAGACGCTGGTGGAAAACCCACTGTGGGGTAACTGCCTGGCCAGGCTCAGGGGCCAGGACATTCGCTCAGGCCACTCATAGTAGGGAAGGTGCAGACCTGGCGCCCTGCCTGCTCTGTGAGCTGAGGTGCACCCTCCCTCTCCGGGGTTTTGGTGTCCTGCCTTGTAAAAGGCCCCAGGGTCTTGGATCCTACTGCCAGGAGGACACAGGGGATGCCATCTTGTCCACCCCTCAATGGGGAGACTACTCCCTCTCCACAGGATTTAGGCCATCAGGATGTGAGAACCCCCGAGTGGTGGGTGGAGGAGGGGGACCCTACAGGTCTGAGGCCTCCCTGTGGAACTGAGGCCTCCCTGGGGAAGTGGCGCCGGAGGCCAGGTGAGCTTAGTAGGAGTTTCAAGCAGGGGGGTCACTATGTGCCTAAGACCTGAGCCAAGAAGGAGGTGGGGAGGGGCTGAGAATACAGAGTGAGGGAGACCGAAGGAAGATAAGCCAAGACCTGCAAGGAGGCAGAGGAGAGGGGCTGCGGGAAGACCTGGGAAGAGGCAGGAGCGCGCCGGGTGTGTGTGCGGGACAGCGAAGAGGCGGGGAGGCTGGGGAAGCCAGGGAAGATGTGGGGCCAGATGGCGCAGGGCCTTGGGAGCCACTGTGAAGACTTTGGCTTTTAGTTTGAGTGTCTTGCAAAACTCTTAGGTTTTTACAAGTTCCTTTTGGCTGCTGGGATGGGAACGGGGTGAGAGAGGGGGCGGGAGCAGGCAGGGAGGTCAGGGAAGAGGCTGGTGCGATGTCCAGGAGACAACTTGGGGCTGGACCAACAGAGGGGCCGCAGTGTAACCCGCACCCTCAGGCCCTCCTGTGTGGGAGGCTGGACTATGCTGGACCTGACCAGCAGGTCCCATGCCAGGATATGAGCGCTGGGTTGTGGGGGGTCTGTGGAGGGCCCCCAGGCTTCCTCACGGCTGTGGTCACAGCATCCTGAACACAGGCCCCGAGCGGGCTCCTGGTGAGGCTTCCTTGGCCAGAATGGCCTGCTCCAGTGCAGCTTGGCCACAGAGGCGATATGGAGCAAGGAGGCCTCCAAAAATAAATTTAACAGGCCCGACGGAGACAAGAAGCGTGGTCCAGATGAGGGCAACAGCATGCACAAGACGTGGACGCTCACAAGGACTGGGGCAGGCGGTGCCTGGAAACACAGCAGGGGCCTTGAATGACAGTGTAGGGAGTTGGACTTTATCTTGGGTGCAGCTCTAGTTGCTCCTCAGCCTGTCTGGCAGTTTCTCCATCTGTCCAATGGGGCTGAGGGGTGAGACAAGGATTAGGGAGGTAGTTGAGGACATGTCGGATGCTCAGCCAGGTACGTCAGCCGCCATGTTCGGTAGTTCCAGGATGAGTTGAAGCAGGGGAATGCCCGGATGGTCTGTGTGGCGGGGGAAGGCCCCAGCTTGAGGTGGAAGGCTTGGTGAAAGGAAGGCAGCGCAGACAGGGAGCCCTGGCCCTGAGGTCCCTGGCGTGTTCAGGAACACCAGTGCCTTCCAAGCACCCAGATCTCTGCTGGGCACCCAACCCCAGGAACATGCAACCACCTGGGCTGCTGAGCCGTAACTGGATTTTCCCAGCAGCTGTCAGAGCTAAGCAGGCCCACTTGATACAAGCTCGGCTGGCCAGTAATTGGTGAAATTAGCAGGTCGGCAGGGGCAGAGGTCAGGTGGTTAATGCTGTAGTAGGGGTTTTGATGAAGTTAGTCCCTGCAGGACTGGAAGCTGGGGTTCGGCCTTCTGTGCATCTCGGGACTCTCCTGCCCCTTGAGTAATGTGGTTAGGGGACCTCCAGCTGCCAGCCTGTCCCAGGGGCTCCTGGAGGTGGGACCCAGCCAGAGCCTGGGCTGAGGCTGGAGGTGCAGCTGAGCATCCAGCTCACCTACTGTGTTCTCCTGACCAGGGCACTTGCAGCACCAGAGGACTTTGCAACCCCAAAAGATGTTGGGGTGATGCCCTTTGGCTTCCTAGAAGAAGCCTTTAACAAGCTCCCCTGGGAGAACCAGCACCCAGGCCCACCTCTGGGCCTTGAGCACCCTCACCAGGGGTGTTCATCCCAGCTCTACATCTAGACGTGGGATGGATTCCTCCCCAGGTTTCTCTGTCAGGCTTCAGCCTCGCCCCAGGCTCAAGGCCTCCCAGCATCTTCTCCCATCTCAGCTCCAGAGGTTATCCTCTGAGCACACCCCCTGCTTTTTGTCATTCCCTGGAACAGTCTGCTCCCATTTTCTTTCACTTCCCATTACTTATTGGACACCTACTACATGCCAGACACTGGGCTAGGAGCTGCCATGCACGGCTGAGCAAAATCTGATTAGGTCCCCGTCCAATGGCACTCCCAGCACCTTTGCTGGTCATGCCCACACTCCTCTCTTCCCAGCCTGGGAAGCTAATAGTGACAGAAACCCTGTCACAGTCAGCTTCAACCCTGAAACCTAGAATCACCTCCTTTTCTGACTCCACTCCAGCCCCCAAGAAACAAGGACTTGCCAACATACTGGTGCTTCACACAGACACACACGTGTACTCCCAGGGGCACACCTACCTTAGCTGCAATTATTTAATATTATTATTATTATTAATTATTTTGAAGGCAAATCCTTTGGAGTCAATAACTTGGATGAAATTCTGGCTCAGCCACTTGCCAGCTGTGTGGCTCCTCTCCGTGCCTCTGTTTCCAGTTGTGTAACATGGTCAATGGCCCCAGTCTGGGAGAGCTGTGGCATTAAATTGAACTGTATGTATCTACCTCACTGGCCTCTTTTCTTTTCCTCAAAAAGGGCAGTCCTTTTCCTGCCTCAGGGTCTTCACACTTGCTGTTCCCTCTGCCCAGATTGCTTTCCCCCCAGATAGCTCCATGGTCCACGGTATCACTTTCATTGCAGTTTCTGGTAAATGCCACCTCCTCAGAGAGGCCTTCCAGGACCACCTGCCTTAAAACTCCCCTGCCCATCCCCTACACCCAACCTCCTCCATCAGCTTACCTGCCTGCATTTCCTCTCTCACATTCACTGCTACTGGAGACAATAGTCTATACACCTGTTTGTTACCTGCTCCCCCAACAGTGTCAGCTCCACAAGACAGGAATCTAACCACTTTGCCCATTGCTGTATCCCCAGGGCTCAATACATACATATTTTCTAAACTGCATTGGATTAAAAGTGCCTGACACATATTTGAGTTTGAGATTATTTCAAGATAAAACTATACTTTAAACCCTGGCTGGTGTGGCTCAGTTGGTTGAGTGTTGTCCTGTGCATGGAGAGGTTGCTGGTACACTTCCCTGTCAGGGCACATACCCAGGTTGTGGGTTCAATCCCTGGTTGGGGTGCATATGGGAGGCAACTGATGGATGTTTCTCTATCACATCAATGTTTCTCTCTCTCTCTCAAAAAAAAAAAGGCAATAAAAACATTTAAATATATATGTACTTATATAGTTTTAAAAGATTGTCACTCAGTAGGCCCACAGGTAATCAGAACACAGCTTCCCGTCTTCAGCACCAGCACCCTCCGACGACAGGAAGCTCACTCGCCCTCAGGGAGTCTGCCTTGCTCTGACTTGGAGAAAGCTGCTTCCACAGGACCTACTCCTGTGACACCCACCCCGCCTAGAGGGTCCTCGGTCTGATCTCTGAGCCTCAGACCCATCTGCTCTCCTGGCCTGAAATAGCCCTTGTAGTCACACAAAGCTTGGGCCCACCCACTGCTGGCCCAGCCAGGGCTCCCCAGCCTAACGTCCTTCATCTCTTTAAAGCAGAATTATTCACAAGCTTTCAGGACTGGGCATCTTCTTATTTCTAATTGGGCAACAGCTCTTGGATCTGCTCCCCTCCCAGCTGAGTGTGTCAGAGAGTGTGAGGTCTGTGCCTTTGGTGGCTCCTTCCATGAGGATACAATGCTGAGGACAGGCCCTGGGCCCAGGTATAAGACCTCACCCAGGCTCACAGGCATGGCTACAAGCAGGCCCCACACACACCTCCTCACAACCCCTGAGCCAGGTGCTGGGGTCAGCAATGAGGAAAACAGAGCTCCTGTTTTTGAGAGTTTATGGTTTCCTGGGGCTGCAGACTGTAATCAAACCGCCCTCCACTGCTCCATGCTGCACATACACACAATAGTGCCCTCACATATGACACAGACCCCTGCCCACATAGGGTCACGTGGGCATCACCTGGAAGTCATATAAGAGGGTCCCAGTCCTCAGAGTACCCGCCAGGAGTTCTCCCAGGTGCCCGTCTGTCCGTTCTGTTCTGCCCCA
>NW_005871138.1:763408-766476 GCF_000147115.1 Myotis lucifugus
TCTCCCCGTGTACCCTGTGTTCCCCCCGCCACCAGCCAAACAAACTGCCTCGAAGGATGCCCACCACCCCCCTCAGTGCCCACACTAGAGTGTCACACCCCAGAAGCCCGCCCTGATTCTGAAGGGCTTGCCCTTCCCTCAGGGTCCCCGAGTGCCACAGAGGCAGCAGGAGCCTTCCACCCTGAAACTGTCCCCTGGGGCCTGAGCAGGCCCAGCTCCCTGTCCCATCTCCTGCTCTGGCACCGACTTCCTCCCAAACAGTAGGGCCCTTATTTTGTCCCTGCCTGGAGTCATCACACATGCCCCAGCACCCCAATACTCACACACATGGACACACACACACCACACCCACACTTGACACATACCCACCCCCACATCACACAAACCTCACCACACACATGCCGCACCCATACACACACCGTGCACACATCACACACACACAGACACACACCACACTCACACACATCACGTCACACACACTTCACACACCAAACCCCTGTACCGCATCACACACACACCACTCATACATACCACACTCCAGCTCATACCACATCACACACACGACACACTCACACACACCACACCACATCACACATATCGCCACCCCCACATATCACATCACACACACTTGCACACATCCTACTACACTCACCGCCCCCCACAACACCCAGAGACATTTATTCTCCCAACAGATATGTGCCCTGCCCTTGGTGCCAAGGCATGGCTCTAGAGCAGCGGTTCTCAACCTGTGGGTCGCGACCCCTTTGGGGGTCGAATGACCCTTTCACAGGGGCCGCCTAAGACCATCGGAAAACACATATATAATTACATATTGTTTTTGTGATTAATCACTATGCTTTAATTATGTTCAATTTGTAACAATGAAATTGGGGGTCACCACAACCTGAGGAACTGTATTAAAGGGTCGCGGCATTAGGAAGGTTGAGAACCACTGCTCTAGAGGCTGGGGACACAGTGAGGGACAAACAAGGGCAGGCCCTGCTCCCTAGCTCCTCAGGGTGATTGAGAGGCACACATCTAACACAGATGGAGACGTAAGGGCCATGGAAAAGCAGGTGAGGGGGCCGGGAGAAAGTAGAGCAGGCAGGTGGGGAGCTAATTCAGAACAGGGGTGTCAGGGCAGGACTCCTTGAAGAAGCAATGTTTAAGCAGAGGCCTGAAGCTGAGTGGACATTCACGTGGGAGACAGCCTGTGCGCAGGCCCTGAGGCTCCCCGGCATGGGGTGCAAGGAAGGGACAGAAGCAAGGCCAGGATGGGTGCAGTTCAGAGAATGAGGGTTGGTGGGAGTGAGACCAAGAAGGTGGGCAGGCCAGGTCCCCAGGGTCTCGTGATGAGGATGAGGCCTGAGGTCTTTATGCTTAGAGCAAAGGGTGTCACTGAAGGTTTAAAGCAAGGTGGGTAACATGATGCGGTGTGGGCATTAGCACAACACCGTGAAGAATCCCTGTGAGGGGCGGGAAGTTGGGGCCAAAGCCTGGTGAGGATGATGTCACCACACTGGCGTTAATAGTAGGTGTGGAGCCTGGCCGGCGTGGCTCAGTGGTTGAGCATCGACCTATGAACCAGGAGGTCATGGTTCGATTCCCGGTCAGGGCACATGCCCGGGTCGCAGGCTCGATCCCCAGCGTGGGGCATGCAGCCGATCAACGATTCTCTCTCATCATTGATGTTTCTCTCCCTCTCCCCTCCTCTCCGAAATTAATACAAACATTTTTTTTTAAAATAGTAGATGTAGAACACAAGGTTGGATTGAGATGGATCGATGGTCATGACATTTATCAACTGACGCGATACAGATGAGAGATGATAAATCACCTGCAGAACCACCCCTGCATCCTCCCATCCCTGCCCCCAACAGCGGGATTTGGGAGGCGGTGCCTGCAGCCCTGAGGCCCAGGCCCCTCTGCACATCCACTTGTGCTGGAGCCAGCGCTGCGCAGGTCTACGTAGATGCCCCCACCCCAAAGCCAGGCCAGCTGATTCGATGCACTCACTTGGAACGTTTATTAACCATCAGCCTGCGGTGGCGGTCAGGCGGTGGGTGCAGGACTTGGGTGGCCATGGTTACTTGCTCTCCACTCGTTTAAGCTGCTCCTTGCCGTTGATGGTCACCGACTTCAGCTGCCCATCCTCTTGCACTTCCACACGCTCCTGCCCGTTCTCCACGATGCGCTTGGTGGTGACCCTGTGTCCGTTAACCAACTCGGTGGACGACATCACTGACTTGAACCCTGAGCTGCCAGAGCCAGAGCTCCCAAAGGAGGTGGATGAGAAGGTGGTGCGGGTAGCGCTTCCCCCGCGGCCCAGGTTGTCGAAAGCGGAGAAGGCCTCCATGAAGGCTGGGAACTCACCGAAGCAGTTGGAGAAGGCGCCCCTCAGGCCATGGCCCTGGCTGGCACGGTCGCTGTTGAAGGGGGCGACCCAGAAGTCAAAGGAGAAAGGATCCAGGCCACCAAAAAACTCGCGGAAGATGTCCTCGGGGTTCCGGAAGGTGTAGCCGCTGTCAAAGGGGCTGTTGCAAGGGGTGCTGGCCCCACCGCCGGCCCCGCAGCTGTCACAGCCCGCCCGGTCGTATAGCGAGCGTTTCTTGGAGTCGGACAGGACCTCGTAGGCCTCGGACACCTGCTTGAACTTCTTCTCAGCCTCCTCTTTGTTGTTAGGGTTCTTGTCAGGGTGCCAGCGCAAGGCCAGCTTCCGGTAGGCCTTCTTGATGTCCTCCGGGGTGGCACTGGACTGTACCCCCAGCACTTCGTAATAGTTAACCATGCTGGAGGGGGAGTTGGGGCAGAGGTGGGTGAGAAGGTGAGGTGGGCCCAGGGGCCCAGGTGATTAGGATGGGTGCGGAGGAGGCAGCAGCTGGTGTGGGTCCCTCAGCAGGGGTCTTGCTGGTTCTGGGCGTGGCTCTGCCCAGCGAGTTTACCCTTTCATACTAGCATCTTTCAGGGACAGGTGGACACCTCCACTGAAAGGGGGAGGGGGAGGGGAGGGACACTGCCACTGTGGGGCCAGGCAGAGGCAGATTCCCCGGCCCAGCTGACACCAGGCC
>NW_005871138.1:766832-770307 GCF_000147115.1 Myotis lucifugus
CCCATTAGCCTATCAGATCCTCAAAGGTAAGCTCCACCAAAGGCAGGGATGTTTGCCAGCATCTAGGACAGTGCCTGGCAATCAGTTCAACTTGTTGAATGAATGAAGCTCAGAGACATGCAACAACATACTCAAGGTCACAGAGTATGTCAGTGCAAGAGAGGGAGATGCAAACCCAGGGCTTTTCTGAGACTAGTGGACAGCAAATCAAAAGAAGCATTTAGCCCTGGCCAGTTTTTCTCAGGGGTTAGAGCGTCAGCCTGCAGACTGAAAGGTCAAGTGTTCGACTCCCAGTCAAGGACATGTACCTGGGTTGCAAGTTCCCAGCCCCAGTAGGGGCACATATAGGAGGCAACTTAGCGATGTCTCTCTCTCACGTCACTGTTTCTCTCTATCTATCTCCCCTCCTTCCTCCCTTCCACTCTCTCTAGAAATTAATGGAAAAAATATCCTCTAGTGAGGATCAAAAAATAAATAAAAGAAGCATTTCACTCAATTCTGGAAAGAAAAATAGGGATTGAAAATAACTATAGATTAGTGAGTGTAGTGGGTAGAATAGTACCCCCCACCTCCCCAAATACACACAAAAAGGATATGTCCCTGTCATTGTGGCCAGAACCTATGAATGTGACCTTATTTGGGAAAGTCTTCACAGATGTAATTAAATTAGGGATCTCAAGATGTGATCATCCTGGATTATCTGGGTTGGTTTTAAATCTAATGACAAGTACCCTTATGAGAGACACACAGAGAGGCACACCAAGAGAAGAGAGGGTGATGAGATGATGGAGGCAGAAATGGGGGTGATGCAGCGCAAGGAAAGCCGATAGTTACCAGAAGCTGGAAGGAGCAAGGACGGGTCCTCCCTCAGGGACTCTGGAAGGACTGCAGCACGGATGACACTTAATTTTGGGCTTCTAGCTCCATAACTGTGAGGGAACAAATTTCTGTTGTTTAAGCCCCCTAGTCTGTGTTAGTCATGGTAGCCCAAAGAAACTAACACAGGATGCATTTCTATTTTTTTAGATTCTTGTTCTGATGTTGGATCATTTTTTAGAAATGATGATTAACAATATTGATTAACATCTATTCCTACCTTCACCTGACCTCCCTCCAGTTAAGATGGAAAACAGGCTAAACTGTGTCCTAACCAAGCCAGTGAGGAACTTAGCTGTTTGGATCACTGAATCAACTAGGATGGCATTTCTCTTCCTTCTTCCCTTCCTTCATCCCTTCTTTCCTGCCCTCTCTTCTTTCTCTTCTTCCTATTTCTAATGTCTATTTCTTTTTATTATTCTCCCTCCCTCTTTCTCTTTTCCTTCAACACTCATTGGTACTAGGGTCCCAGCACCCTGCAGGGGACAGCATGTTCTCACCAATTCCAGATGCCCGGAGGAATGAAAGCAGAATCTGGAGACACTTTGCAAACCTGACCTAGAGATAAATGCCATCACCCCACATACCTTACCAAGAGCAGGACTTGCTCTCTGTGCCCCCACATCCATCCACCCACACGACTAACACACATAAGTCATGTCGCTTGGTAGAGGAAATGAATGACAGAATAACTTCACTGGGCTTAGCTACAGATGAAAATATTTCTACATTTTTGTAACTATATTTCTGCCACTGTAGTTAGAACCTTTTCTTGACAGGCTTGTGTATTGAAACTGGGGAAAGATACCAACCCACATAATTCTCCATGACGATGACATTGGGAGTAGTGCTGTTGTTAGACTATGGTGTCTGTAGGGACATGACAAAGTGAGGTATGCATGGTGACAGATAAGGCATCATTGAAGCAGTAGAAGTCATTAGGGTAGCAGTATTGGTGTGATAGTGCAGTTGACAATGGCAAAAGTGGTGCTAGTGGAGGTAATGATGGTGAGGATGTTGGTGGAGACAGTAACTTATGGTGGCAGTGGTAGTAGTGGTCATGGTAACAATGGAAGGGATGGTAATTGGGAGACCAGTGGTGAAGAGGTGTTGATAGCGATGGTGGAGGTGTGATGGACGTGGCTACTAGCAGAGCTGTTGATGAGGTTTGTGGTGGTGATGGTGGTCCTGGCGGTGGGGATGTTGGTAATGGTGGTGATGAAGGCAGTGAGGTAGTAAAAATTGCGTGTTATGCAGCTTTGCTACAGTAACAACCCCCACACTTCCATGCCTTTTGAAAAACATTTAGTTCTTTTCCACTTTACTTGTTAGCACCCATGGGTCAGCTGCTGGGGCTCCACCCACATGTCTTCTCATTCTGGACCTAATCTGAAACATACCATTGTCCGTGGCAGAAAGGGTGCAAGTAAGAGCTGGTAGACACTTGGGATGCCTCTTAAATCTTCTGTTGGGATGTGACGTGTGTCACTCTTGATCACGACATGTATTCAAAACCAGTGTCAGTGGAGTGGAATAGTACTCCTTTAGGAAGGTTCTGCAAATATCAGTCAACATCTGGAGAAGCACAATACTCTTTTTTTTTTTCAATCCTCACCAGAGGATATGTTTTTCATTGATTCTAGAGCAGTGATGGCGAACCTATGACACCTCTGACACGCGAACTCATTTTTTTGGTTGATTTTTCTTTGTTAAATGGCATTTAAATATATAAAATAAATATCAAAAATAAAAATCTTTTTTATACTATGGTTGCAAATATCAAAAAATTTCTATATGTGACACGGCCCCAGAGTTACGTTAGAGTTTTTCAAAATGCTGACACGCCGAGCTCAAAAGGTTCACCATCACTGTTCTAGAGAGAGAGGAAGGGAGAGGGAGAAAGAGAAAGAGAGAGAAACATCGATTGGTTGCCTCCCATACTCAGCCCGAATGAGGATGGTAAGGCACAATACTCTTATAGGGAGGGCGTGGTCAATATTGCAGTGTGCTACAGGTGATAATGGGGGTGGTGGAGGCTGTGATAATGATGGCCCTGGTAGAAATGGTGGTGCTACTGCTAGTTATGGGAGTGGAAATGGTGATGCATGGTGATGTCGGTGGCATAACTGTGATAGTAATGAAAAATAGTGGGGATGCTAAAAGTGGTGGGAATGATACACTGGTAGGAATGACTGCTATAGCCATCATGCCGAGAGTGGGGGTAATGATACCGGAGGTGTGGTGTTCTATATTTCCTGTTGGTAACTCAGCACTACCACCATCTTCTTCTATAGTCTTCTCTGTAGAGCAGAGAATTCTGGAAGATTTTATAGAATCCCCTTACCCATATGGTCCCAGATTAGAGTCTTTCAATTCATGAGATTTGGAAAGTGGAAAAGAGGCAATTGTAGGCAGATGACAACCCAAAGGTTCACAGCAACTTCTGGGCAATTTTCTGAGAATCCTCTGCTTCAGACCTGGAGGCTGAGATATTCAGGGGCAGCGTCCAAGAATATCATGAGATTCCCAGCAGCTTCCTGGTGAGCTCTTGAGATCTACTCTCTTTGGAGTTGCAGACTGAGACCATCAGCAATGACTT
>NW_005871138.1:771803-774269 GCF_000147115.1 Myotis lucifugus
GTAATTAATGGAGTGGCTTTTTAAAAGGATTCTAATCACCCCGGATTCCTATCTGCTTATCACTAGCATTCCTAATTAGATGATCCTGGCAGTCACTGGGCTAATTCTCTCCAGTCCCATGCAGCCCTGCCCAGCCTAGGGCAGCCCACCCTACTCCCCTCTCAGCCCCCACCCCCAGCCAGATGGGCAGTTCAGGCCTTCTCTCCCCTCAGGGCCCCCGGTTCTCTAACTGCATTACCTTCAGGATGGATGGGCGACAGCAATGGATGGATGGGTCACTGGATGGACAGTGACAGGTGAGTGAAGGGATTGAATGAACAACTATGAGAGTGCATGGATGGATAGACAGACAGACTGAGAGGTAAAGAGCTCAGCTTGTCAAGTCTGACAGCTCTTTTATTAGCTGTGTGTTCTTAGTGAAGTCACTTAAGCTCTCTGTGCCATTGCCTCATTTCATCTGTAAAATGGGGCAGTAATAGCATTTTCCTCATAGGGTTGCTGTGAGGAGAGCTTACTTGCTAGTATAATGATGACAATGTTGATAAGGATGCATAAATGGGTGGATGGAAAGACAGACTGACAGATGAGGGAAGGAATAGTAGATGAACAGGTCCATGGAGGAATGGGTACAAGGGTGGATGCACATACAAATGGGTGGGCTTATGGAAAGCTGGTCACGTGGTGGGTTATTAAACAGCCGGAAGGGACAGTGAGTCCTCAGCACTAGACAGGGAGGTGTGGAAAGTGGAGGTCAACCCTTCTCCTCCAGAAGTGACAGGATGATCTCAGCTCAGGTCTCAACACAGACCTGGCTCAGACTTACTTTCCCTCCCTGGACTGCCAGGAAAGCTTCCTGCTCAACCCTCCAACCAGTGCAGATGGCCGCCCACTGGGTCCCCAGGATCCTTCCCTCAGTCTTAACACCCTTCCTGGTAGAGACCCATGCGGTCTCTGGTGGCTCAGATCTAGCCTCAAGTAGGGCTTTACTGCTAAGGCATCAGTTGTGGGACCCCTGCTCCCTGAGTTCCAAAGTGTACTAGCCTGTTAGGGCAGCCACTCTCCCTTCCTCACTCACAGGTCCCTAGTCCTCAGCCCACCACCCCTGCATGGAGTGACCCTGGGCAGGACTCTGATTGCAGGTCCAACAGCTGGTCCCTAGCCGCTAGAAGGATTCAACTCCCAGAGCCTTCCCACATACCCATGGGCCCTGCAGCTTCTGGTGTACGGGGTTTCCTAGATCTTTCTGGAAAGAGTATACAACAAAGAAGCCTGACGTGTCTTCCAGAGTCAAGGCCTGCATGCACGCATTCACATCAGCAGACATCCATTCATTTATCTGTCTACCCTGCTAATTCACCCACTCACCCATCCATCCACCCACCAACCACTCACCCATCCGTCCGCCCACCAACCACTCACCCATCCATCCGCCCACCAACCACTCACCCATCCATCCGCCCACCAACCACTCACCCATCCATCCACCCACCAACCACTCACACGTCTATCCATCCCACAGGTTTCTTGAGCTCCTGTCCACACATGTGTTGTGTGCCAGGCACTCTTCCGGGTGTTGCAGGTATATTTGCCAGTGAACACACTAGACAGGGCCTTGTCCTCATAGAGTTGACATCTAGTGGTGGAGATACAAGAAATTGATAACTTATGGACGTTCAATATGATGTCAGGTAGTGAAAGGTGTCGTGGGGAAAAACAAAGCAGAAAAAGGACTTAAAGAGTGATAGCGCTTCTTTTTTAGACAGGGTAGTCAGATAAAGCACCTCACACTCCACATGCACACCCAGGCACTGATGCCCCCGTGTGTATGTGCATACCTGTATAGACAAATACACATGCATACATGTGCACGCAAGTACACACATACACACACGAGGCCTGCAGCCCTGCTGTGCCTGGGCAGTGTCTCTAAAGGCACCCCTACTGGCTTTAGCGGGGAGGTCCAGGACTGTTTACCCCGTCTCCCCTCAGGCCTCTCCATGCCCTGAAGGGTGGGTAGGACCTGCGAGTTGGTATAACTACCAGAATGTGGGATGTTATTCCCGAGGGCTGGACATTATATAAGATTCCTGCCTAGCTGCCAAGAATCCTGCAGCTGCAAAGAAACCTCAGGTAGAGTCCAGCTTTGGTTAGCACATGACGGCAGCTTTGTGGGACCCTAAGTGAGGACCCAGCTACCATGGTGGTGTGATAATTAGTAGCTGTTTATGACACATCATGGGCTCCTCACCCACAAAGACTATCCTATATAATAAAAGAGAAACATGTAAATTGACCATCCCTCCACTACACTCACCAGCCAATCAGGAGTGGGTATGCAAATTAACCTCATCGCCTCCATGGAGACTGACAGCAGGTAGGAGGCAGCTCCCAGCATAGCCTGCTTTGGCTGTCGCTGAGGCAACCCAAGGAGCAGGGAAGCACGACCCTCAGCCAGCACCCAGCATG